>NC_141998.1:20162361-20229861 GCF_049901715.1 Pseudonaja textilis
GCGGGCATGGTGTGGCTTGGTGGGCGTGGCAGGGGAAGGTTATTGAAAAATCCTCATTCCATCTTCACCCCACTATCCTGCTTTCCAGCTCTGTTCTCCTGTGCAGGGCAACCAAAGAAGACCCAGCCGATCAGCTGGGACTCAATGGGAGGCAGAGAATAGATATGCGGTTGGTGGGATTTGCTGGTTCTCTGAACTACTCAAAATTTCCACTACCGGTTCTCTAGAAATGGTCAGAACCTGCTGAATGCCACCTCTGATATTAACCTTGGAGTTAATCTATGCTGAACTGGGAGCTGATTGCTGGTGGAGAGGGGCTGCAGCCTTTTTGTTCCTTTTTGAGCTGGTTGATTTAATTTGCTTTAGACCAAATCTACAGATGAGACCAGATTATTTTTATATAATATAGTTCACCAAGAAATGGACATGTACATTTAAAAATACCGTACTTATTTTGATATGCATTGCAGCTATTATTTAAAACACATTTTTTTCCCCGAGAACTTTTGTTTTTCTCATTCCCCCCCACCAAGGAAAGCAGAATAATATTCCTCAACTTATTTTTGTAGCAGTCTACACTCAACCACTCTTGCTTGGAATATTGGTAGCCCAAGGCTTGTTAAAAATACCAGATGCGAGTCAGTCTTCTAATCCAATTATGGTTACTGCTATGACTTGCCTCTTTGCCCTTGAGAAAATTGTTGAAAATGTTATATTCCCTCTGGAAAATTCAGCGAAATGAGCCGATCCCCCCCAAAATATTGTTGGGGAATTGAAGGAGACCAATTTACACACAGCCCGCTATCTGATCACATCCTCCTGTAAATTAATTGTCTGTCAAAATGGACCAGCATAAACTTAAGAGTTGCATAGACTGGGAGTGGGGTGGAAATTAGGTTGGCAATTTTTCATCACAGCTCGGCACAAGGTAGTCCCTTCAATAGAAACGCTGGATGTAGGTTGACCCTGGGAAGAAAAGGCTCATGAAATATTAATACAGGTAAAGATTCCCTTCGCACATAAGTGCTAGTCGTTTCCGGCTCTAAGGGATGGTGCTCATCTTTGTTTCAAAGAGCCAGTGCTGTCCAAAGACATCTCTGTGATGATGTGGTTAGCATGACTAAACACCGAAGGCGCATGGAATGTTGTTGCCTTCCCACCAAAGGGGTCCCTATTTTTCTACTTGCATTTTTTTTACAAGCTTTCGAACTGCTAGGTTGGCAGAAGCTGAGACAGGGGACGGGAGCTCACTCTGTTATGCGGTGCTGGGGATTCAAACTGCCGAACGGCCAACCTTTCTGATCGACAAGATCAGCGTCTTAGCCCACTGAGCCACCTTTCTAATACAGGTAGCCCTCGACTTACGACCACAATAGAGCCCAAAATTTCTGTTGCTAAGCGACAGGCTTGTTAAGTGAGTTTGGCCCCGTTTTACGACACTTCTTGCCAGAGGGGTTGAGTGAGTCCTTGAGGTTGATAAGTTAGTCACCCGGTTGTTAAATGAATCGGGCTTCCCCCATTGACTTTGCTTGTCAGAAGGTCGCAAAAGGGGATCACGTGACCCCAGGACATTGCAACCGTCATAAATAGGAAACAATCTGAATTTTGATCACGTCACTCTGGGGCTGCTTGAAAGGTTGTAATGCTGAAAAATGGCGATAGGTCACATTTTTCAGTGCTTTTGTAACTTTGAACTGGCACTAAATGAACTGTTGTAAATCGAGGACTATCTGCAGGGGTGGGCCTCAAAAATTTTGACAAAGGGGTCTCTGCCCATTTGCTGGGTGGCCATAGCCATGGTGGCCGTGGCCTAGTGTAGCCTCCTGTACCAAGGGGGGGCATTTTTGCCCTTCCTGGGCTCCGGTGCCTTTCCTCAAGCCCTCAGGAGGGCAAAAGTGGCTTCCCCAGGCTCCAGAGGCTCTTTGGAAGCCAGAAATGGGCCCATTTCTGGCCTTCCTAAACTTCCGGGAGGCCCGTTTTCTGCCCTCCCTGAGCCTCCACACAAACTCTGCACTTTTTAAAAAAATTTATTTTTGGTTTATCAATTGCTTAGAAGATAATAGGTATAAGTAAAAACATAGTTTTGAATAAATGGATACATACAAGAAAAATAAAACTAGAAACAATAGGACAGGGACGGTAGGCACGTTGGTGCACTTTATGCAGGCCCCCTACAGACCTCTTAGGAAAGGGGTGAGGTCAATAGTAGACAGTCTAAGGTTAAAGTTTTTGAGGTTTGGGGAAGAAACCACAGAGTCAGGTAGAGTATTCCAGACATTGACCACTCTGTTGCTGAAGTCGTATTTCCTGCAATCAAGTTTGGTACGGTTTACCTTGAGTTTGTATCTATTGTGTGCTGTTGTGTTGTTATGGGTGAAGCTGAAGTATTCATTGACAGGTAGGACATTGCAATGTATAACTTTATATACTATACTTAGATCGGACCGAAGGTGGCGTAGTTCTAGGTTTTCTAGGTCTAGAAGTTCAAGTCTGACTTATATCCAAAACGGGCTGCGTGGGGATTCCTGGGAGGGGGTCGGTGGGCGGGGCCAGCCAGGAGTGGGATTTGTGGGGGGGTGTCTCTGAACTGCATGGAATCTCAGCTAGGGGCTCTCCCAAATCCCCACGAACCTCCAGTGGGTTCTACCTGTGGGTCTCTCTCTCTCTCATCTGCTTTGCACACACCCCAAGCTGAGCATGCAAACAACAGATGTTGCAATACCTTTGTAGACAAATTGCTTGGAGATGTCACTCAAAAGTGGGACATTTTATTCCTCACTGCTGAGCTGCCTGTCTGGATCCCTAAGATTGTAAATGGCTCGTTACCTGGTCTCCCATCAGCCCTGCTTTGAAAACTTGACTCTTGCCTATTTGCCTTTTTCTTCGTTCCTGCTTTTTTCCCTTTGATAAGATAATAAGATGTGGATGTTCACTGTGTTGACAGGCGGCTGTCCTGTGGAAGGAGAGAAGTCCCTGCATTTTTTTCTGAGGCAGGGAATGAAGATTAATTAATGCTAAAAGATAGGGCTTGATATGGCAATGCCATTGCAATTATGATAATCTCTAATTATCTTGTATAGCACAAGCACCTTGTCATTTCCAGGTGTCTTTCAACTACGCTTACTTTTTCCTACTTCTTCCCCTAAAAAAGGGTATCTCCCCCAATGATTGGAATTTGAAATCATTTGGTACATTTGAAGGGGAGGGGGAAATTCCATGAAGATGCAGGTTACCTTTTTGGGGAGAGGTTGAGAGAACACAACACACTGAATCCTAAACTCAAGATAACAAAGGTATTTCTGTAGTCCTGTCATGCTATATCCTGACTACATTCCTGCTCTGCATGATGGCCTGATTGACACCATATGTGGTAACGTTGAATTAGAATCAGGACCAGAATAGATATGGAAGGGACCTTAGAGGTCTTCTAGTCCAACCCCCTGCTCAAGCAGGAGACCCTATACCATTTCAGACAGGTGGCTGTCCAGTCTCTTCTTAAAAACCTCCAATGAAAAGCATCCATAACTTCTGGAGGCAAGCTGTTCCACTGGTCAATTGTTCTCACTGTCAGGAAATTTCTCCTTAATTCCAGGTTGCTTCTCTCCTTGATTAGTTTCTACTCATTATTTATTGTCTTGCCTTCTGGTGCTTTGGAAAATAAGTTGATCCCCTCTTCTTTGTGGCAGCCCCTCAAATCCTGGAATACTGCTATCATGTCCCCCCTTCTTTTCTCTAGACTAGCCAAACCCAGATCCTGCAACCTTTCTTCACATGTTTGTAAAGTCTTTCAATCATCATAGTTGCTCTTCTCTGCACTTTTTCAAAGTCTCAACATTTTTGTGTGTGTGTAATGTGGTGACCTAAGCTAGATGCAATATTCCATGTGCAATCGTACTGAGGGTTTATAAAGCAGTACTAATACTTCACTTGATTTTTATTCGATGCTTCTGTTTATACAACCAAGGATTGTATCAGCTTAGTATTATATTACATTATTGCATTATATCCCAGTACAGTAAATCACAATCTATTCAACTCTATTTTAGCCTGAACTACTATACAGTAGTTTGATTGCAGGATCCAGTCTGGGACCATTGGTTTAGTCTTCTGAGCTTTCAGACTTGTGCTGGAGTCCATCCTCGGGGAACTTCTCTCTACCAGAATGTCTGTGGAGATCCTCAGTCATCCAGGTCATGGTTGTCCCATGGATGCTTTTTCAGGAGGCACCTGGATTTTCTGGTCCAGAAAGTCCACTTGCCTCTTGAAAAAGCACTTTTAGGTCTCTACCAGAATGTAGAGAGAAGTTCCCCAAGCTTGGGCTTCAGCGTGAGTTTGTATTCTTCTGAAATCAACCCAAAGTGGCAAACAAATGCTCTGTCTTACATATTGGAAAAAAAAATAATAATCAGAAAATAAAATACAAGCTGAATAGTCAAGACCTTATTGATGAACCAAACTCTGTCAAAGACCATGGAGGACTCATCTCTAATGATCTAAGTGCTAGAGCCCACTGTAACTACATAGCCAAAAAAGCATTAAGAGTTGTTAACCTAATCCTGCGTAGCGTTTTCTCTGGTAATATCACACTACTAAGTAGAGCATACAAAACATTTGCTAGACCAATACTTGAATACAGCACATCAGTCTGGAACCCACATTATGCATCTGATATTAATACAGTTGAGAAAGTCCAGAAATATTTCACAAGAAGAGTTCTCCACTCCTCTGCTCATTGCAGAATACCTTTATGCCACCAGACTTGAAATTCTAGACCTAGAAAACCTAGAACTACGCCGCCTTCGGGCAATCTAAGTATAGTATATAAAATCATAACAATACAAGAGCACACAATAGATACAAACTCAAGGTTAATTGCACCAAACTTGAGTGCAGGAAATACAATTTCAGCAACAGAGTGGTCAATGTCTGGAATACTCTACCTGACTCTGTGGTTTCTTCCCCAAACCCCCAAAACTTTAAACTTAGACTGTCTACTATTGACCTCACCCCTTTCCTAAGAGGTCGGTAGGGGGCATGCATAAGTGCACCAACGTGCCTACCATCCCTGTCCTATTGTTTCTTTTTATTTTTCTTACATGTACCCATTTCATGTATTTATAACTATGTTTATACTTATACCCATTATCTTGTAAGCGATTGACAAATCAAATAAATAAATAAGAATAAAATCCTCTTGTGCTCTCTTCCTATGAAGAAAAAGAAGCCTGAACAATTGATATTGAAAAGCAGTTGTGACAACAATTGAATGATTCAACAACTGATGTTGAAAAGCAGTTGTGACAACAATAGTTATTCCCCCCCTTATAAAGGCAATTGGTGATGAGAGAGATGTTGAAAACTCAACTGTGGATTAATTCAAACATCCCTGCTTGGCTGCAAAAGAAACAGACTACAATTTTGCATTCTGTTAGTGGTGTTTTGGAAATTGTAAGTGAGATGGTCCGATTATGAGTTTCAACACTGATATTTTATTTTATTTTTCTGTTGCACCAAATATAGTTAACACTTGCGCCTCAGTTTCACATCTTCAGTTGAAAAAAATATTTTTTCCTCCTCCTTCTTTTTCTTGTTAAATAAGAGACATGTGATCCAGCTCCTTATTGAAAATCCAATATATAGAGTTCTCTTTCTAAACAAAGGTCAGATCTTGAAGACACGGTTTACGACCTTTCATTATCTGCTCCTCAAACTCTTTATCTGCCTTTAATAAACTTGAGTTCCTAAATCCATATTTTCCTTGGTATTATTTTTCTGTGTGGAAAAGAAATGGAGTAAGCACCGTGTACTGTTAGCACTAAATGCTTTTCACTTTAAAAAGCCATTTCTTTGGGCTTTGCTACAAACTGGATGCTTACTGCCTCTTGGTGCCCAAAAGTAGCTCCATCTCTTGGCTTCCAGCCTTGTTGAAATGTATATATTGCACTCTTCTGCCATGAGAGTTTTTTGGCTGGGATATTAGTTGGAACGCTGTTAATGTCAGCGTTCCAACAAACAAACTCCAAACCAATAAACTCAGAGACAGGCATTTTCTTAAAGTTCAATTTTATTAGAGTTGTCATATTGACACATCTGGGAAAATCCACCCTGCACCCACCAGTCCATCACATGGCCCAATCAAATCATCATCCCAACTGGAGACGTTCCTCCAAACACTCCTCTCCAGGTGCAGGGTGGCATGTCCTTGACTCTCTGAGAAAGGAATGTTGTTGAGTCTAATCTACTCTCTATGAAATCCCTCCTCCCAAATTCCCCAGGCACTAAAGGTGGCAGCCTCGAAGCTTCCAAGTAAAATATGGCTTCCAAGGCTGACATACTTAGAGACTCAAGTATGCTCTCTTTTTGTTATACTTTGTGAAAAGATATGCAAATAGATGTAGATGTTGAATAGCCCCTAGGAAGAATAAAAGTGTGTGTGTGTGTAAAATAATATCCCACCTTTGTAAACTAGGTTATCATAGGGGCAGGTGCTTTTTGTTAATTGTTAACTTGAATATTAGGATCATGGAAGGAAAGGAAAGGAAAGGAAAGGAAAGGAAAGGAAAGGAAAGGAAAGGAAAGGAAAGGAAGATTTCTGACCCAGGTGTGTAAATGTCACCTTAATCTTACCTGTGCTGCCTTTATTTTGCATTTTTAAATATATCTTTCCCATTCTTTCACCCAACCCCATTTGAAAGGACATGACAGTAATTTTTATGGAATCCGGATTTTTAAAAATTTCCTCTCCAAAGTCAGAACTTTGGGCTTAGAGAAAGAGTCCTGATCGTAGAGTATCTTTCTTCTAATAATACCCACAGCAGTTTCTGTACTAAAAGTACAGAGCTAGAGTTATGGGGGGGAAAGGAATAATTGGGAGAAGAGGCAAATGAAGAATGGTAAGCTTCCCCAGAAGCTCGTGATGAAAGGATTTTTAACCACAATTGTACCATAGAAGAATATACTTCCAAAGAACAGCTGAGAAAATGTAAAGTTTATTTTAAAAGTACTGTAGTGCCCTTACTTGTTCTCCCAAACATTCTGTATCCCTTAGTCTTTTCTAACGTGATGCTTTATAATGTCTTCTAAGATACCATCTGGGAATCTTCCAAGTTCTATTCAACACATCTGGAAGATCTCAAATTAAATGTTGTTTCATCTATAAATGAGGTTTTATAATTAACATATGTATTGAGTTATAGAGTGATATAAAATACAAAGTAAATAGGGAAGCAATAGGGAAAGTAGGAGGAAAGAGAGGTGAGGAAAGATAAGGAAAAAAAAAGTGTTGAGTTCCAACTCTCTGTGTTACAGTAAAATAAGGCATTAACATCAAAACGCAACTTTTGCTTTTTCCTGATAGTATAAACAAGACATTTCTATAAAGTTCTCCCAGTCTAATTGGTAAATCCCAAAATCAAAGTTTCATTCTTCTCCACATCAAGCACAAAGTTTATAAGTGGTTTCCATGTGGAAACAAAAGTATTTATGTTCTTTCCTTTAATCAAAGTGGTCAATTTCACCATTTCAGCCAACTTCATCAATTTCTGCAACCATTTGTCCATTCTAGGAATTGAAACGTCCTTCCTATAGATGAGATTTGAAACCAGGCATTTAAAAAAAATGGAATAAAGGGAAGGTCAGCATATGTTTTTCTCGCATTGAGTCCGCCCTTTCCATGGATTCTTTGAGTTCAAACATGAATGAACGACATCTCTGCTGAGCCTTAACCTGAGATACGCTCAATCTTTTGGCTGGAATCCAAGACCTGGTGTTTTTTTCCCTTTTTGAAAATTTGAAATTAGGCGGGGCTTAAGTCAGCACCCTAAGCCCCTTCCCCAAAAATCAAAACCATGTTCAAACTGTTTGCCAACTCCGATCCCCTAAGTATGCTTAAACTCATTTTAGGACACTTTTTGGCTACACCTCTGCAGAATAGTCAAATGAAAAGCGGAGAAACTGATGGGATTCGATACTAATTGATGCCATTTGGAGTTCTCTGAATGCCTTAAATCCAGGGCTGGGATGCTGGGGGTTCACAGGGGTTCGGGAAAGCCCCTAGCTAAGATTCTGTGAAGTTTGGAGAACCCCCAACCCTGGCTAGCCCCACCCATCCCACCCATCCCCTTCCAGAAGTCCCCACATGGCCCATTTTGGATGCAAAGGCTCGGGGAGGTGAAAAACAGGCCTCCTGGAAGTTCAGAAAGGACAGAAATGGGTCCACTTCCGGCTTCCAGAGAGCCTCCGGAGCCCGGGGAGGCCATTTTCTCTTTCCTGGAGGTTCGAGGAAAGCCTCCACACCCCGGGGAGGGCAAAAACACCCCTGCACCATGGTGCAGGAGGCCGACCTGGCCATGCTCACCATGGCCACACCCACCTAGCAACCAGGCACAGAACCCATTGCTAAATTATTTTGAAGCCCACCGCTACTTAAATCCAAAGTGAAAGTGTTAACCAGGGCCTCTCAGGGGGAGAGCTACCCTTCTAGCAGGTAGCCCATAAAATCGTCTCTCTGTACCTGAGTAATCGTGCCGGGGTTATGCGTGATGAATAGAAGATGCAAACGGAGGCATCTCGACGTTGCATAAATAATTGCCTTTCTCCTCTCAATGGGGAATTGTGGTGAGCATCTCAGATGCCTTAAATCACATTTATCTTTTCAAAATTGCTCTTGCCAGCAGAAGCTTCAGAGAGGAAGTGGCTCGTATTCTGAGCCGCTGCCCCTGTAAAGTGGCCCCAGCAGCGTGTCTACAATACAAGCCTGCCCTATTTGTATTCGGCGGGCTCGGTCTTCATGGTGCATAGAGAAAACTTCATTATTTTCCCCGGTGTCTTGTTGCTTTGAAGGGGAGGAGGAAGATGCTCTGGGCGGCTGTATTCGGGGAGCACAAGGCTGCCTTAGCTAGGGAGATGCTGAGCTGATGGGACCTTACAAAAAAAAAATGTAATAAAATCAACCACAGAGTCATCAGGAGCAAAATGAGCCCTTATCTGCTCCAGACATCACTAGAGCTGTGAGTGTAATATTCTGTGCATATTGGAAAAATAGGGTAGTGTCCTTAATCCTCGTCCTGTGGACTGTATTAGCTGTATTTATTGCACTGTGCTCAAAGTACTTGCGTGGGGTGGGAGTTAAAAGAAGCAGGAATAGAACAAATGAAGCCAAACCTTTTCAATTATTCCAGATCCTTGACCTATACAGTAAGAAGACTATAGTTATGAAGCACGTATTTTCATCTCAAAAGTATCACGTTGGGTTTCTTCAGTAGAAACTTAAGAGTGTACCTGCCTGATGGTCTGCTGACATTCACTGTAGAGAGTAATGAGCTAAATTTTAGCCGTTAGATGGACAATTGGTGCAATTCTGATTTGTTCTATTAAGTTGCCTTCCTTATCTTGCTGTCTTCATAATTTAGACTCATTTCATCATCTCAATGGAGGTGCATGGCCTGGCCCATAGATGCTACTATAATACCATCCTATTTTACCATTCTAAAATAGCCCCTAATTGTTACGATCGCTCATGAGACTGATCTGGGGAGCACTGTGGTTTTACTTAACTCTTCTCAACAATGGGGTGGCATGGTGGCTCAGGGGTTAAGATGATGTGCTTGTCAGCTGGAAAGCCAGCAGCCTAGGTTCGAGGCCTGAGTGCCACATGATGGGGTGAGCTCCCATTACTCGCCTCAGCTCCTGCGAACCTAGCAGTTCGAAAGCACATAAATGCGAGCGTCAACCCTGAAGCTGGCTACACGGTGGCCACCTTGCTATTCTACTGGGGTTTTTTCTTTCTTCAAAGTTTCAGTGATGACACAGGCTGGAAAGAAGGGATAGGGAGGGGGGTGTAGAGATAGCTGTGGTGCTCTAACCAAAACAACATTCTGGGAACCAAGGCCATGTGCACAGGTGGTTGGGAGGTGGAGCCTAAGGTCATCCCACTGCTAATTGGACCATGTGACTGAAGCCTCCAGGGAAGTGACAAACTTTTACTTTTAATCAGGGGAAAAACCAGTGGGGACTTTTAGATCTGGTTTTCACCAGCATCGTGCCAATATGACATGCCCTAATAAAATGTTATTTGAGGAGATCTCATGCCTCGGAGTTCTTTCATTTGGGGAGGGATGTTAGTTGGGACCCTGACAGTGAGTAGATAAATAGGTACCACTTTGGTGGGAAGTTAACAGCATTCCGTGATGTCATACTGGTGACATGACCATGCAAATGTCATTGGACAGCACTGGCTCAATGGCCTGGAAACGGAGATGAGCACTGTCCACCAAAGTTGGTAAAGACCTGCGGAGAAAAATATGCAGGGAAAACTTTACCTTTTTTAAAAAAAAAACTTCTCAACAAAGCAATGTGATGTCATCATATTTCTTATTCTGGTTGTTCCCTGATCGGCATCAGTCATTTGTAGCATGAAAGAGAAAGAGATTGGGGACAGAAGCTTTGCTCTCAAATAGATCCATGCAGTATTTTACCCAAATGGCATTTCAGAGGAATTCTTGCTGTGGGTTAAAATAAAAAACTCTTGGTTATAGGTTTGTAAATCAGTAAGCATGAAATATTCCAGACAATTAAACTGAGCTGCTCTCCTGGATTCCTGTCGTAAATCCCAATCCATCCCTGCTACGAGAGAGTAGAAGATTTAGTCTTCATGGGCAGAGGGAGACAGTAAAGAGTTGTTCATTGTCAAGTGTAATATAAAACTGGCATTGACGGATGTGTGCTCAAGTTTATAGCTTAACACAGAAATAGCAAAACGGAAGGCAAAATCCTCTCGTGGGCTTTTTTTTTTTAATTTGCAGATTTGTTTGCAAATGAGGTTGGAAACTCGGTGGGTATGAAATGGGGATACTTGGCAAATCCTCTTTACCAGCAAGCTGCAAAAGTATTAGATAATAGGTTGTGTGTTTTAGATCTGTTTGATTGCATTGTTGCAAAGGGGGAATTGTTTTGCAACACAGATTCTTAATCACTGAAGCATCTATGATTGCATCGAAAATTGGTGGAAATTGAAAGCTAACTATACTGCAGACGGCTTATTCTGGTGTATAATTGAAAATAAATTCTTATAACTCCTCTTGAAAAAGAGCTGCCAGGAGAATGTTGCTAATTCAACCTCTCACTCAACTGTAAAAAAACACTTTGAATTTTGGCTTTTTTTGTTTTAATGGGAAGCAGTGTAGAACTGTTTTAAATATCTAAAATAAAGTTCGCTGTGGACTTTTTGAGATGTTACTAACTAGTAGAAAAATACCTGATGAAACAAATTACAATTAGATATACAGTAGTACCTTGGTACTCAACTGCTTTGAAGCGCATGGAATATAGTTCTCAACTCATTTTGATGTGAAAATTTTGTCCTGGTACTCGTTAATTGTTTGGCACTCACCGTAAAGCTACATTGTTTTGGTATTGGTTTGACTTATGACTCACTACATTATTCTTTATGGGAAAATTTTTGTTTAGTACTGATCGTTTTTTGTACTCATCACACCACCCAGAAACAATTAACAATGAGTAGCAAGGTCCCACTATACAGATTGCTTTAGGAAAGTTCTTTCTACAATTCTGGTAAAGCAAGGGTAAAACCATATCTGCATGGATTCCTAGAGTGTTACGAGAAAGATTGCATTCCTTCTTTTTTTAAAAAAACAACAACTGTGATTTAGCTCTCTGGATTTGGTCCTTTGCATTTCTCTAGCTTACATTATCTTTTGTGTTCTTTCTTATGCATTTCCCGCGGCTTTCCCTTGAAGATTGAATTTATATCATGTTATTTCCATTATTTAGTATGTTGCTATTATGATATAATAGGATTTCCTGTTTTGTTGAGTTCACTAGCTAGCTGCTGGAAATGTTCTGAGGTGTTTTGATGGCTGTTTTAAGGATGCCAGTTCTTGGCATTTACATTTTTATAATGTGCAGATCTTTTTGATGGATTCTGAAGCTGCCTTAAATAAATGCCACTTAGCTGTCAAAAGGTAATTCGGAAATGCTTCTAGGCAGAAAGGAAAACTCTCTCCGACGGATCTTTTCACTCGATGGAGGTTGTGTGCTACAGATGATGGCCTCGATCATGGAGAGCCACCCCAGATGATGACATCTCTTTGCTCCAGAAGTAGGTCACCCACTATATTGGCTGGGATTCAGACACAGTCCTGCTTAAAGTAAACCCATTGAAAAGGCTTGCTTTCATTGGGTGTAGTCAAGCCCAACTACACTTGCAATCGGCTCATATATTCCAGCACAACATGATTGGCCTTGAATGAATTCATCTTGGCCAATGGCACCAAACTATTTGTTTTGGGTGTTAGAATGGAATACTTTATCGGCCAAGTGTGATTGGGCACACAGTCTCCAGTCCAGAAGCTCTCGGTGTACATACAAACAACAAAGTAACATAATATCAATAACACTTAGACTTATATACCGCTTCATAGTGCTTTACAGCCCTTTCTGGGTGACTTATAGAACCAGCATATTTCCCTCAACAATCTGGGTCCTCATTTTACCAAACTTCAGAAGGGTGGAAGGCTGAGTCAACCTTGAGCTGGTCAGGATTGAACTGCTGGCAGTGGGCAGAGTTAGCCTGCAATACTGCATTTTAATCAACCTGCTCTTAATCCTAAAATACCAGGAAGAGAAGGTAGGAGAAAAGATAAAGGAGGATAATAGTAATAAAGCCACACTGTATGAGTAAATATCCTTAGACATATGAAAGTGTGTATTTTGTCTATGGGATATTTATGGGAACTAGGTGCTCAGCAAAGCGATGGCATGAGGGCAAAAGTTTTCTCTGTGTCTAATTGTTTTTGGCAAACCATGCCCCATAGCAGCATCCTGAGGTGAGGAGCTGAAATAGTTTATGTCAGGATGTGAGGGGTCTGTAGATACTTTCTCAGCTCTTTTTCTGACCCATGCAGTATGCAGACCCTCAATGGAAAACAAGCTGGTTGAAATAGATTTTTCTTTTACAGCCCTAGCTATCCATTGAAGTCTGTTCTTCTTTGGTTGCTGTACCAAACTAGATAGTTACAGACAAACAAATGACAGACTCAATAATTCCTCTGTATCAACAGCTCCTGGGACAATCTGAGCTTTCTGAGTCAACACTGTAACTTTTTAATGCAACTTAGGTCAGAAACATTTTAATTTAACAACCCCAAAAGTTAAGTTAAAATATTGAAGATATTCTTATTTAAGCAAATTTATATGGCCATCCAACTCAGTGAGTCCAGTTGGCATACAAGGATAAAACCCCAATATAAAAGAACAATGAAAAATTGAGATTATGATTAGGAATCATAATGAGACCAGAGCAGATATTAGCGAACTGAAGGAAGAAATGGGTAAATTAAAAGAGGAGATGAGAGCAGATATACAGAGAGTTGAAGATAGGGTTGGGACAATGCAATTGGTCATGGAAAGAACTGAATTAAAAATAAAAGAAATAGAGACCAGGACGGAACAAGTGGAGAGGAACCTAAAGGACTGAGGAAGATTTCAAAAATGTTAATAAAGAAATGGAAGATTCCTTGGTCCAACTTGAGATGGACAGAGCAGCTGCATACTTAAGGTTCCAAAATGTGGAGGAATCCAAAAATGAAGAATTAGAACAATTAATGGCAGGTTTGTTGGCTGAACTAGTAGAAAAAGAGAAAGATGAATTACTCAAGGAATTTGATGAAATCTATAGGGTGAATACCAGCTATGCAAGGCGTCACAATTGCCCAAGGGAGATCCATATCCGTTTTTCAAGAAGATGCATGAGAGACCTAATATATAGAAAGGCCAGAGATGAGAGAATATTATATAAGGGCAAAGAGATTATAATTCTTAAGCAGATTCCAAGTAAAGTGAGGGCCATGAGGCAAGAATATAAATTTTTAGCTAATTACTTAAATAAAAACGAAATCTCATTTAAATGGCTAATCCCAGAAGGGATGCTAATATCGTGGAAGGGAAGAAAAATTAAAATAGACTCAATTGAACAAGCACAAAACTTCCTAGAACAGCTAACAACCACGGAGGATCAACTCACTAGGGAGAAAATCCAAAGAAATATGCAGGAGGATCGTAACCGCCATAGGAACAAAGAAGAAGGATTTGTCCAAATTCAAGGGAAAGACAACTTACATCGAGAAAGAGAAGAAACAACTCCATATCAACCACAAGAAGAGAGCCGTGAGAGTTACGAGACAAAAAGCGAGGCAGACTTAAGTAATGGACGAAGGAAAGAAAATTCTTTCCATTAATATAAACGGCCTAAATTCAAGAGCTAAAAGGAAAAGGACTCTAACCAAACTAATAAAACAAAATGTTGATATAATTTGCATACAAGAAACACACGTTAGGAAAAGTGAGGAGAAATTCCTAGAGTGTCCGAAACTGGGAAAATTATTTACAGCACCAGCAGATAAACACAAAAAGAAAGGCATCGCAATCTATGTGAGAGATGACTTAAAAGCGGAGTTAATCTGGGCGGACCCTGAAGGAAGAACGCTGGTAGTACAAATCTCGATTAATGGCATTACACTCTTACTGGTAGTAATCTATGCCCCAAATGATGATCAAGGTAAATTTTTAAACATCTCCATCAAAAATAACAGAATTCGAAAATGGTAATATTATTCTGATTGGCGATTTTAACTCTATTGCTGACTACCGGAAGGATCATAGTAATAGGAGTAAGAACAAAAAAGGGAATAGAGAATTTTCTAAGCCATGTAAGGATATGTTGAATGAAATGAATTTGGTAGATATCTGGAGAAAATTAAATCCCAAAAAAGAACAGTTTACTTATTATTCTAACCCGCACAAAATTTGGACAAGAATAGATATGGCTTGGATAAACGGTGAATTGATTAATGAAATCAAAGATAGCGAAATCTTACCAAATGACTGGGCTGACCACAATCCAATTCAAATAACCTGGAGAGGTAGAGGAAAACCAAAGAAAAGATGGACTTTTAACACTCATTTAACAAAAGAAGAAGAATATATTAATAAACTGAAAGAAGAACTGAACTTCTTCTTAAAGGAAAATAATAATGATCTAACTTCGAAACAAAATATATGGGACACATTTAAGGCATTTATAAGAGGAATAACAATCTCTTACAATGCTATGAGAAATAAAAGAAAGTATGCCCAACAAAGTAATCTACAACAAGAAATTAAAGATTTAGAAATCCAATTACAAAAGAACCCCAAAAACCAAAGAATACAGAACCAGTTAATAACAACTAAACACAAATTAAATTTACTGGAACAAGAAAAATTGGAGATTAGTCTGAAAATGACTAAACAAATCTACTTTGAGCATGCAAACAAACCAGGGAGATGGTTAGCCCACAAACTTAAGAAAATGAAAGAAAAAGATTGATACACCAATTAATGGATGAGGGGGCAATATGCAGGAGGAGATAGAGAAGAAAAAGAGATTACTTTTAATTACTTCGAGAAATTATACAAAAAGAAGAAGTCTCTGAGGATAAAATAATGAAATACCTGGAGGAAGCGAATGATAAAGCAATTGGAGAGGAAGAGATAGAATTATTAAATCAAAAAATAACATGGTCCGAACTGAAGTCAGCAATAGAGAAGCAAAGTAACAATAAAGCACCTGGACCGGATGGGATACCGGTAGAACTTTACAAAATTATCATAGAACAAATTGGACCACTGATGCTGGATGTTTTTAATGAGGTACTCTTAGCAGCCAAGATGCCGGACTCGTGGAGGGGAGCCTTAATTTCGCTGATCCCGAAGGAGGACCTAGACCACAGACTTATTAATAATTATAGACCAATTTCGCTCCTGAATGCAGATTACAAATTATTCTCTTCTATAATAGCTAATAGATTAAAACAGGTTTTAAACACTTATATCCATGAAGATCAAAATGGATTTCTCCCATTTCGACAAATTAAGAATAATTTAAGAACAGTGATAGACATTTCAGAATACTATGAAGCCCACCCGGAAAAACAATTTGCATTTATGTTCTTGGATGCTGAAAAAGCATTCGACAATTTAAATTGGCATTTCTTAATTCAAAAAAATATATAATATGAATCTTGGCACCAGATTTGAAAATGTCATCACAACAATTTACCACACTCAACAGGCAAACATTCTAATAAATGGGGAACAAACTGGCCCGATAAAAATAGAAAAGGGGTAAGACAGGGTTGCCCTCTCTCCCCTCTGCTTTTCATATTCGCCCTAGAATCTCTTCTGACGTACATTAGGCAAAATTTGAGAATTAGAGGTCTGAGGATCAAATCAGAAGAATATAAACTACAGGCTTTCGCTGATGATTTGGTTTTTTTCTGGAGGAGCCTATAGAAAAAGGACACAACTTATTAGAAGAACTAGAACGATTTGGAGAAGTCATGGGATTTAAAATAAACAGGGGAAAAACAAAATTAATGACTAAAAATTTAACAGGAGACCAGAATAAAAAGCTAGAGACAACAATGGGAATACAGGTGACAAAAAAAATTAAATACTTAGGAATTTGGCTAACTCCACAAAGTAAATCGTTAAAAGAAAATAATTATGACAAACTTCTTCAACAATCTAAGAAAGACTTGGATTTCTGGAGCAAGTTACAACTTTCCTTATTGGGCAGGATTGCTTTGATTAAGATGAATATTCTGCCAAAATTTCTATATTTATTCCAGACAATTCCAATCAAACTAAATAAAAAATTTTTATGGAACTAAACAAGATAACATTGAATTTCATTTGGCAGGGGAAAAAGCTAGGATTAACGTAAAAGCCCTACAAGATTTGAAAAGCAGAGGAGGGTTAGCCTTGCCAAACTGGGAAATATACCATACGGCAGCCACCTTACTATGGATAAAGGATTGGGTAAACCTAACCAACAAAAGAACACTAGTATTAGAAGGTACGATATGCAGAAAGGATGGCATGCCTTTCTGTGGGAATCAGGGAAACCCAGGCAATCATATTTCCATAGGCATCTTATTAGGGACGCTTTATTAACTAATTGGAAAAAATACGTAAAAACTTTATCTAAAAATACCGATTTGGCTGTCTCCAATGGAAGCGATAGTACACTCTAATAATTTGGATATAACCAAAATGATTAAGTATGAAAATTTATTAGACCTACAAGGAAAGTTAAAAACACGACAAGAATTACAAGAACGAGGATTTATAATTGATCAGTGGGTGTACCTTCAAATTCATAGTAAATACAAACAAGACATTAAAGAATTTGGAATCTACAATAAATTACAGACTCTAGACAAAATTCTATTAGGACCAAGTAAAAAAATATATCTAAATTTTACAAATATTTATTAGAAACAGAACTGGAACAAGAAATTGTCAAGGGAAATATGATTGCGTGGAGCAGAAATGTGGGTCGGAGCATTACCCTAGCAGAATGGGAAAAGGTCTGGAACAGGAACATTAAGATCACGAAATCAGCAGCTTATAAAGAAAACTTATATAAAATGTTTTATAGATGGCACCTGCCTCCTTCGAGATTGGCCAAGATGCACCCCAACACGAGCCCCAAGTGTTGGAAATGTCAAAACATAGAAGGTACCTTCTTCCACATGTGGTGGTCATGCAAGGAAACCCAGAAGTATTGGCAAAAAATTAGGCACTGGCTAGAGGAAATAACCATGGAACAGATTGAGTACAAACCGAGTCCTTCCTTCTAGGAATTTTTGATAAACGAATATCCAAAAAATCAAAGTATATTACAATCCATATCTTAACCGCTGCCAGACTGGCATTTGCCCAGTGCTGGAAACTACCTTCCATCCCCACTGAACTTATGGTCATTCAGAAAATTTTACAATGTGCAGAAATGGACAATCTAACCCAAGCATTAAAAATAAAGAATCTTCAATTTATTCTAGCAATTGGAATCCTTTGTATATTTGGCTTAATCAAAGATAGTTCACCGCTAAGAAGACTAAGGCCGACGATAGCTTTGAAGAAGAAAAGACCTTACTGACAGTCACAAAATATGGTTTTATTATAATTGTCTTTCCTACCTTTGTTTTCCCCACTTTTCCCCCTTCTCTTCCCTTTCCCTCTTTCCTCTCTCAAACTTTCCTTTCTTTCCCTCTTGGCTTACGCCAAGACTGGTGCGTCTCTTTGTTGTATATAATTTATAGCTGTGTTGTTGTCTTTTTTTTAAAAAAAGTAAAATTAATAAAGTTTATTTAAAAAAAAAAAAAAGAAAAATCAATAACCCCCCAACGTCCTGGTGACAACAATCAAATGAGCCAGTTTATTTTTATTTTATTTATTTTATTTGTTTGTTTGTCAAACATGTACAAGATAACAAGTACGAACTTAAACAAGAACAAAGGGAGTAAATACAGATAAATGGGGCAGTAAGACAGGGACGGTAGGCACACTGGTGCACTTATGTACGCCCCTTTTAAGGACCTCTTAGGAATGGGGTGAAGTTCGTGGTAGACAGTTTGAGTTTGAAGCTGCGAGGGGTTGAGGCTGTAACAACAGAGTCTGTTAGGGCGTTCCAGGCATCGACCACTCTGTTGCTGAAGTCGTATTTTCTGCAAATGAGTTTGGAGTGGTTTACCTTGAGTTTGTATTGGTTGTTTGCCCGTGTATTATTCTGGTTGAAGCTGAAGAAGTCTTTGACGGGCAAGATGTTATAGCAGACAATTTTATGAAACATGCTTAGATCAGACGGCAGGTGGCACAGTTCCAGATTGTCCAAGCCCAAAATTTCAAGCTTGGAGGCATTGTGAGGAGAGGGTGGGCTCCATTCTACTCTGGGGGCCCCAAATACCTAATTGTCATTGTATACTGACATAATAAAAAAAATCAGCCTTCTAAGTTTTATCTCCCTATAAAAAACATATCCTTCCTTGGCACATTTATTTTTGTAACTCCAAATTCAAGAACGTGTTTTCTACAAGTATGCAATTTATGTCTTCTCCTTGCACTTCCTAGTCATCATTAGAGTTTATGTCTTGCTTCTTGCAGCTCTCCTCCTTTTTCTCTGCTAGTTTTGGTTTGCAACTAACTTTTCCCCCTCCCGATTTGTATCTGAGTCTCAGCAGGCATCTCTAGAAGCAGAGAAGATAGAGGCTTGAGATCCTAAAGAATTATGGCACTGTTTTCATAGGAAGGGAGAGAGAGAGAGAGAGAGATTTGGGTGTTGCTTGTCAAGGACTATACCGCATTCTTCATATAACAAATGGAGATTGCTGAGCAAGCATTAAAGTAAAAGATTGCCTGTTCTCACTCCTGCTTTTGATCTGCAAAGAGATAGACAGCCTGCAAAGACAACATGTTAATTCAATAAAAGAACCCTGTTTTTAAAACCCATCTACCTGAGCACTAACTGGTGCTGCTGGCTGATAACAAAACACCAGAGTAAGCATACGTCTTACAAAACGTTATGTCGGTTCTAAAAGCTGGGCCTCGTGATTAAGAGGAATTGAGAATTTCCTTAGATCGTACAAGGATGTCACTCATGTTTTCTGAAGGAAAACTGAAACTGAAATTCAGTTGTTTGGACAATTTCATCCTTCTCCCAATTTTGTGAGGCTGGTTTTCTATTTTTTTTAAAAAAAAATTGACAGAACAATGGACAGAACAGAATAACAGTTGAAAGGTACCTCAGAGGACTTCTAATCCAACCCCTTGCTTGAGCAGGAAATTCTATAGCATTTCAGACAAACGGTTGTCCAATCTCTTCTTAAAAATCTCTAGTGATAGGGCGCCCATAACTTCTGAAGGCAAGCTGTCCCACTGTTCAATTGTCTTCACCGTTAGGAAGTTTCTCCATAGAAACTTCTTTCCTACTTAATTCTAAGTTGCTTCTCGCCTTGATTAATTTCCATTCATTGTTTCTTGTCCTGCCCTCTGGTGCTTTGGAGAATAATTTGACCCCCTCTTCTTTGTGGCAGCTTCTCATAAAAACATTAAAATACAGGTCTTACAGTCAGATCATTTTCCCATGGATACTTACACAGAAGCTTGCATTGCAAAATTTATCTGAATGTTCATTCCTGGGCAGTAACAGATTTCCCCTTGGCAGATGGGACGTTGGTGCTGAAGGCAATCAGATTTCAGTAAAATTACAGAAGAAAAGAATCATTCACATTTACAAGGCCACTTTGGATTACGATTAGTCTTAGGCTGTAATTAATTATGGATTTATGCATCTTTGTATTTATATTCATGTTACCAACAAAAGCAAAATAATTTTCTCTCCCCTCCTACTTTTTATTGGGAAAGATACTTGCATTTTAACGTACTTCTCCTATAGGCCTCCTTTGTAGAGTCCATGTTCAACTTTTGTTGACTTATTAAAATTCCACGCTAGAAAATTGCCTTTCTGAAAAATAATTTTATATGCCAGATTAAAAATGTAAATAAGTTAACTAAAGGTAATGTGAACTTTATCTTCTTTTCCTTTCTATAATGAATCCATTGTTCAGTATGTTTTCCTATCACTGGAACTCCTTCATGGAATATGATTTCCTTTGCTTTCACTGATGACTGTAGTTAGATTACTCATCGCAGGAGATCTCCAGATTCAGTTTTACACCCTCTTAAAACAAATCAGAATTAAAATGTTTGAGAGCTGGCACTGCCCTCCAATCTCATCCACCCCTTAAGGTCCTTAGAAACTAAGGCACGGAACAAGTTTTGCCATTTTGCTTTGCAGTGCACCAAAACACAAAAAATGTTAAAGAAACACAAAATGTTCCAGTACGGTATCACTACTTGGTAGAGGAAAGAGTTGGGAGGGAAGGCTGAAAAGATAGAATGTAGGAGTTGGTGGCTGGAGGGAGAGAGAAAATTAAAGGAGATATTCTTTAGAGGAGAATCCAGGGAAAAGAAAAAAACAGGGTGAGTGGAATACAGGTAGCCCTTGATTTAACAATTACAATTGGAACTGAAATTTACCGTTGCCAAGCACCCAAATTTTGATCACATGACTATGGGGATGCTGTAATGGTTGTAAGTGTTGCAGACCAGCTTTAATTCACTTTATTGACTGCCATTGTAACTATTCTGACCCAGTAATGGGTCATTATCATAAAGTATTCATTATCATAAAGTAATGATAAGCTCCTTACTCATGAGTACAAACAAACCCCCTTTCAAAGGGGATATGAATAGTCTTTCATTCACGTGGATAAACAAAAATCAAATGTAATTTGTCCCAACACACCTGGCCAAGAAATCTGAAACCTCTACTATATATTTCCCAGCCAGGGAGGGGCTGGCTAGCATCTACGACTCCTTTTCCCTGAGAGCCGGCTTATTGCTCTCCGTTGCTCTCCTCTCCACTCTATGCATATGCATATCTGGGATGGGCCCCATCTGTTCCTCCCCCTCACTCAGCTCAGCTGCCTCTCCAGCTGGGGAAGGATGGAAGGCCCCAGCTCTTCCTCTGTCTCTGCTTCTGCTTCCTCATCAGAGCCTTCCAAAGGCTCTGAAGCCTACCCAGGCTTCCCTTCCATTTCCTCCTCATTTGACTCTGCAGCTAGCTCTGCTGGCAGCTGACAGGCCACAAGAGTAAATTTGAATAGCAGCTAAAGGAATGGTTTTATAAGTCGAGCCTCCTGCCCACTTAGCAGTGCGAAAGTTTGCAAATGCAAGTAGATAAATAGGTACTACTTTGGTGGGGAGTTAACAGCATTCTGTGCTGTATAGTCATGCTCAGTGTATAGTCATGAGCACAGAAATATCTTCAGGCAATGCTGGTTCCCTTGGCTAAGAAACAGAGATGAACACTATCCCTTAGAGTTGGACAAATTGTTAACCTTGCATTCACCAGGTAGTCAATCTGTAACCTGCAGAATTGTGATGAATCTAGGTATGTTTTCTGGAACTAATGAAGGACAATTGAAGTCTGCTATTAACTTTGGTAACATCTGCTTATATTCTGGGAGCCTACGAATGTCAGAGAATAATTAATATTTGAAGTAATAGGATATTAAATATGTTCACTTTCATTCTAATTCACTCTCCATGACAAGGGCCACCTCTATCACTCTCCATGACAAGGGCCACCTCAATCATGAGAGAAAAATGACACAGCTTCCCCCATGTCAAAATTCTGAAGGATTAAGCCTGAGTTATGTAAATATGCCTAGTAAAATGTAAATCCTCATATTTCAGAATTTATCTACCTTTTCAGTGCAGATGTAGATTAAAGTGAGTGACCTCATTTATAATGAAGCAAGTTCCTGAGAATCTGGTAATGGTATTTCTGAATTTTTAAATTACGGCAATGTGACATGAAAATTGTACCTTGGTCAACTCTTGGTCAAGTTGCCAAGCATTCAAATTTTGATCATGTGGCCATGAAGATGCTGCAGTTTTCATAAATGTCAGGACCGGTCATAAATCATTTTTTTTTCCAGTGGCATTATAAAACTTTGAAAGGTCAGTAAATAAATAATTGTAAGTTGAGGACTACCTAAGTTCACAAGGTGTTTCAGAATTCTTTCAAAATTCTCTACTGGTGTTTCCTGGTCTACTTTATCACTGAAAGTGTTATTATGGGGGTAGTTCTTTGCTATGCATTTGGTCTGCCTCTACCCTTCAAGTTCCCCAGTGGAAGAAGTTCCTATATGAGGTGTGTCCTAGTATGATTTGATTGCTTATTGTACCCTATGACTGTACCTTAAGTGCTGTACCTTATGATTCTTGGCTCTTGACGAATGTATCTTGTCTTTTATGTACACTGAGAACATTTCACCAAGACAAATTTGTTGTGTGTCCAATCACACTTGGCCAATAAAGAATTCTATTCTATTCTATTCTATTCTATTCTATTCTATTCTATTCTATTCTATTCTATTCTATTCTATTCTATTCTATTCTACTCTACTCTACTCTACTCTACTTTACATTCCAATATCTATTCTGTTCTATTCTATTCTACTCTACATTCCAATATCTATTCTATTCTATTCTATTCTATTCTATTCTATTCTATTCTATTCTATTCTATTCTATTCTATTTTATTCTATTCTATTCTATTCTATTCTCCTGGAGTTTAGTAGAAGAATGAGAAGACTTGGACATGAAGAGATCATTCCGCAGATAAAGCTAGATCCATTCATACATGCTCTTGGCAACTTTGTCTTAAACCACACCTGTTGTTTTTTCTAAGAGCAATGATTTACTACAGCAGTTTTCAAACTGTGTCCTACAAGAACTCAATAGGATTCCATGAGTAACTAAGGCTAAAAACGAAAGAACAGGTTCACTAGGCAGGGATATCCATAACAATTTTTCTAAGAACAAAGCATAGGAGTTGTCAGCTGACATTCAATAGATTCAATATTCACTCTCTGGAGCTATTTGTTTCATGATAACGGACTGCTTTGCCTCTTGATTAGGGGTCCAGGGAATTTCCTTTCTTTAAACTAATGCATTCCACAGTAGGAAAAAGCTTGAAAGCCCTGGCAAAGGCCAAAGTATTATTGTCACATGATGCTAGTTTTTAAATTAGAGGTGCTGCCTGAGATGATTGCAAAATAAAATTTCCAACTTTCAGCGACACCTTTGTAATTTAAATAGAGTGGGTGATGTGGAATTCGGGAGCGGAGAGGTTCCTTCCTGCTTCACTGATGAAAAGATGGAACGTTAGCTAAAGATGGTAAAGATTCCTTTGAATTGGACTTAATCGTTTTCCCTAGAGTAGGGGGAGGGGTCTCCATACTTGGTAACTTTAAGTCTTGTGTCCCAAAGGTGCTTTTTCAGGAGGCAACTGGATTTTCTTGTGTTTCTTTTGAAATCGTTTCGCTTCTCATCCAAGAAGCTTCTTTAGATCTGACAGGATAGTGGGGAATTGAAGGAATTATATACAGGAACCAGGAGCACTACTTGGGTAACCCTGAGGAAACAGATAAACCTCCAAGTGCTTCAACAACCCTCTAAATGGATACAAATGACCAACTGTCTGCAAGGAATATCAATCCTTCCATTCCCCACCATCCAGTCAGAGCTGAAGAAGCTTCTTGGATGAGAAGCAAAATGTCTTCAAATGAAATACTTCAAATGATGAATACAAGCAAGTCAGTTTTGGTTGCCACAATGTAAAAAAGATGTTGAGACTCTAGAAAGAGTGCAGAGAAGAGAAACAAAGGTGGTTAGGGGACTGGAGGTTAAAACATATGAAGAATGGTTGCAGGAAGTGTGCATGTCTAGTCTAGTGAAAAGAAGGACTAGGGGAGACGTGATAGCAGTGTTCCAATATCTCGGGGCTGCCACAAAGAAGAGGCAGTCAAGTTATTCTCCAAAGCACCTGAAGGCAAGACAAGGAGCAATAGGTGGAAACTAATCAAGGAGAGAAGCAACCTAGAACTACGGAAGAATTTCCTGATAATGAGAACAGTTAATCAGTGGAACAACAGAAGCTATGAATGCTCCAACACTGGAAGTTTTTAAAAAGATGGTGGATAACCATTTGTCAGAAATGGTGTAGGGTTTCCTGCCTAAAAAGGGGGTTGGGCTAGAAGACCTTCAAGGTCCCTTCCAACTCTGTTTTTCTATTCTATTCTAATTCGCTTCCTGGAAAAGCACCTTTGGGACAACCATAACCTGGGTGACTGAGAATCTCTTCAGACTTTTATGTCTTGTGGACTTCAACTCCCAGAATTCCCCAGTCAGCTGTAATGATTGGAGAATTCTGGGAGCTGAAGTCCACAAGTCTTTAAAGTGGCCAAGTTTGGAGATTCCTACCCTAGAGGAGGACAAATTATCCTAGCAGGAATTGGAGGTGATTGGGAAATGGCTTCTGTAGGGATAATGGACAATGCCATGACAAAGGGTTTAGAGAAGGGGTATTAAACCCCATCCGGCAGCACACAGGCCAGATGTGTCACACGCAGGCCATGCCCACCCCGGCTGCGCCAAGGGGGGAAATGTCACAAAATGTCACGTGATGGCAATGTGATGCAGCGAGTTTGACACCTGCGGTTTGGAGGCGTTCTGAAGAAAAAGGGATATTTTCTTATTTTGGAAGTCAAAGGCTCTACAACTCACCTAGGTCATTAATCTGTGTTGAATTTGCATCCCAAGTCTCTTTGAACTGCAGGGGAAATGGGTAAGACAAGCAGGGGTGGGATTCAAATATTTTAGCAACCGGTTCTGTGGGCGTGGCTTAGTTGGTGGTCATGTGACTGGCTGGGGGGGTGGCCAACTCAACATCACTCAGATCGAGGCATGCATCTCCTCGCCTGGCCTCTCGTGACTGTGGAGCTGCTGCAACAGTTGCAAGTGTGAAAAATGGTCATAAGTCACTTTTTTCAGTGCCACTGTAACTTTGACTGATCACTCCACACAAGCAAAGTACCAGCAAAGGAGGGGAAAAAACTCCAGAGAAGTTCCTGAGACAGGAAGTCTAGTCCTGCCAAGAATGTCATAAGGGTTAACGGAGAGGCAGTTTCTGTAAGCAACACCAGAATGTTTCCTTCCTGCTTTCCTTACAGGATTAGGCCAGTAATTTCTTCTAACAACCGGTTCTCCAAACTGCTTAGAATGTTAACAACCAGTTCTAGTGAATAGGTGTGAACTGGTAGAATCCCACCCCTGAAGGCAAGTGAACCACAAGATCTAGAACAGTGGTGGCTAACCTTTTTTGGCTCCCGTGCCGATAATTGTGTGCACGCTCGCTTGCATGCACTTGCGTGCCAGCACCCAGAAGGCAATGCATGCTGGACACCCCCACACACACCCCATGCGCATGCACGTATGATCCCCCCTCACGGGTCACATGACTCTGTGCATGCGCATGAGACACGTACCCACATGCATTGTGCATCAATGCACATGTGCATGCATCTCCCACGCATCCCTCACCCTCTGTGCATGTATGCCAGATACCTGACAATCAGTTGTCGTGTGGCAGTGTGCATGCATGTGCAGTGAGACTCTTCCGGCCGACCTCTCTGAGTGCCACTTCCAACATGCGTGCCATAGGTTCACCAATACGGATCTAGAATCAGGTAGTTTTCAGTTGTACAAATCCTTACAGGTAGTCCTTGACTTAACCACCTCAACCAGGGCCAGAATTCCTGTTTATAAGCAAGACAGTGGTTAAATGAGTCCCACCTGGTTTTAGAACCTTTCTGCCATGGCTGTTTTGAGCAAATCACTGAAGTTGTTAAGTGAACTATGCGGTCTTTAAGCAAATCCAGCTCCCCCCTCAATTGACTTGGATTGTCGGAACCCAGCTTGGTTGCAAATGATGATTTCATGATTCCTAAGGATGCTACCACTATCATAAAAACATGTCGGTTGCCAAGTGCCTTAAATTTGGTTATGTGATTGTGGGGCTGCTGCAGCAATACGTGTGAGGATCAGTCACAAGTCATTGTTTTTATTGTTATTTTAACTTTGTTTGTATGTTGAGGAGTATGTGCGTTTCTTCTTGGTGGCAACCTCTACTGTGGGAAAACACAAGGTTGGTTGTTAGCAGCCAAGATGATTAGAGGACTGGAGGCTAAAACATATGATGAATGGTTGCAGGAACTGGGCATGGTTTGTCTATTGAAGAGAAGGACCAGGACAGGGACGATAGCAGTCTTCCAATATTTGAAGGGCTGCCACAGAGAGGAAGGGATCAAGGTATTTTCCAAGGCACCTGAAGGTCAGACAAGGAATAATGGATGGAAACTGATCAAGGAGAGATTTAACCTGACAGAGAGAACAATCAACCAATGGAACAGAAGTTGCCTTCAAAAGTTGTGGGAGCTTCATCACTGGAAGCTTTCAAGAAGAGACTGGACTGACATTTGTAGGGCAGGGGTGTCAAGGGTTCACAGGCCAGATGTGTTACAAACTGGCCACCCCCACCCCCAGTTTAGCAAAGGGGGAAATAATCTCGATATGTCACATGACAGTGATGTGACAATGTGAGTTTTGACCCCCTGATGTAGGGTCTCTTGCTTGGTCAGGGGGTTAGAAGAGCTATAAGGTCCCTTCCAACTCTGTTAATCTGTTACTTCAGCTTATCTTCCTCTTTCAACTGGAGAGAGGGTACATTTTAAGAATCATTTTGCCAGCCACCGACCCATTTCCCCAAGAGACAGCTAACCGGCCATTTGCCATGTTCTTTAAAACAGTCAGATTAACTAGCTAACCCCGTGAAGCAGAAAAACCATTAAGCCAAAAGGGGTTGAGCAATTCAGGCAGGTTATTAAGGGTCTCTTAGCGCAGAGGAGGTTCTCTTGGCAAGATGCTAAGAAGAATGGGAGGCTCTTGAAAAACAGAGGAGGAGATGGCATGTGGAGGGTGGGAAGAAAGCTCTCAAAAAAGTTTGTAGCAAGCAAGCACAGCTCCAGTTGGACTGGGAAAATGTTCTACGCGCACAGCTGGTGGTTCAGGCCCAGGTTGAGATTGCAGGCTTGGAATCAAGAGGAGAGCAACTCATGTCAGGCTCTCAATAATGAGCTGTCAGCTGTGCTGCGGTAATAACTAACTTCAGTGTCAACCAAGTCAACTGGGTAAACACACAGGCAAACAGCCAAGCCAGAGAAGGATGTGACTGCAATTATTTTCCCTCTAAATTTATCCCCTTGACTTTGGCAGGTGAAATCAAAAGAGAGAAATGTGGATGTGTTGTGGTGGCGCTAGTGGTGATTGTTATTGCCTTGACGGTTTTTTGGGGGGGAGGAAAGGCAGGGATTTTCAGTGTAATACATTCAGTGTTTGCGGCTTGGTTTTCTTGCTCCAGAGAAGCTGGTTCTGAAAATCTCCATGACTTTTCCAGCTGATCTGCAGAATTTTGTTTTGACCTGCTCCATGTCTGACCTGGCTCAGTTCTTCCCTTCTGAGGCAACCTGGTGGCCCTCGGCTCCCCAGGAATCACCATATTGATGCCAAATGTAGTATGAACACCCTATCACAGGGGTGTCAAACTCAAGGCTTGGGGGGCCGGATTTGGCCCACGGGGTGCTTAGATCTGGCTTGCGGGGCCCGCGGGGCCTCTGCCAGTTAAAATTGAGCTCACAAGGACTGCAGGTGGCCCTCACAAGCTTTGTTTTTGCTTACAGAGGGTTGCAGGAGGCCATCGCAGGTGAAAACAGAACTCAAGAGCCTTTTTTCGCTGGCAGAGTGCTCGGGCCACCACAGGTGCCCCTGACATGAATGATGTAGAGCAGGCCATGCCCACCCTGGCCCCTCGAGGTCAAACGCAACCCTGATGTGAACCCTCAATGAAATCATCAAGAGCCTTGGTAGTTCAGTGGTTAGAGTACAGTCCTGTAGGCCACTTCTGCTGGCAGCTAGCTGCCTGCAATTGGGCAGATCGAATCCCACCAGGCCAGTGGTAGGAATCATTTTTTTAACCACTGGTTCTGTGGGCGTGGCTTGGTGGACGTGGCAGGGGAAGGACACTGTAAAATCTCCAGTCAGAGGTGGTACTTGCTGATTCTCTGAACTACTCAAAATTTCCACTACCGGTTCTCCAGAACTGTTGAGAACCTGCTGGATACCACCTCTGTTTAGAATGTAGTATTGCAGGCTAATTCTGCCCACTGCCAGCAGTGATATTCTGATCGGCTCAAGGTTGACTCATCCTTTCATCCTCCTGAGGTGGGTGAAATGAGGACCCAGATTGTTGGGGGCAGCAAGCTGACTCCAAAAAACTGCTTAGAGAGGGCTGTAAAGCATTATAAAGCAGTATATAAGTCTAAGTGCTGTTGCTATTACTATTTGACACCCATGTCCTATCGGCATAGCTCCTTGCAGCTCAAAACTCCTGAGCTCAAATGATCCACCAGCCTCAGCTTCCAGAATAGCTGGATTACAAGCTCGTGCCACTGTGCCCGGCTGTTGTTGAAGCACTTGAGGGAAGAAACCATTAGGCTGGCCTTCCTCCCCCTAGAAAGTCCTTAATGCGGCAAGCTTTTGAAACATAATGGTATCTTAATTAAGTCAAGTGACAGTTTTATTTCCTGGAATCCATTTCCAGGGCTCAGTTTTATTTCCACCCAGAATTAATATTTCGCACTTAGAAATAATAACAGACAACAAAGAGACGGATGGGACTAGTGTCGGATCTTTGCTCCCGTTAACAAAATGCTGGTGCTGTTGTTGGTACTTTGAAGCGATTGGTACTCAATTTCCAGTGCTCATTTTGCAGAAAACAAAGCATGAATCAATATAATTAAACAGGGCTGTGCGGGGCAAATTAAGAGAAGATGACTATGTCAGCACAAGACACCCTTTCCCAACTACGTGTCAGGACACATACACCCCATCACTTCTTTTTGCATTTGTAGATTAATTAATCTCGAAATAATGTTCCTGCTCAATGTCACTGACTTTTGTTAAAGGATGACCACTGGGTACATAAATAGGCCTAGAAAAGCAGGGAAATGGTGATGAATTTGACAGCCCTGATATATAATGTGAACAGTGCAGAAAGAGCAGAGACTGGCGCAAAGCTGGACTAGCAAAGTAAACAATTTACAGATGGGGAAAAAAACAAAAGACAAGGAGTCCCTGATGCCAGGAATGAACTTGCTGGTTACAGCATGCAAATGTACTTTTTTGAACAGACCAGGACTTCTGAGTTGCAATGGAGAGTTAGGAAGTTGAATCAGTACTTGGACACGGAAGCCTCACTGGGTAAGTTTGGGTCAATCAAATAAGATGGTTAAAAAAACAGCACAAGGTTGACTGTGTCTTCCATCCATCCAAGATTGGCAAAATGAGGACCCAGATTGTTGGGGGCAAATAGGCTGACTCTGTGAATAGTCAAGACCTTGTTGATGATCCAAACTCTGTCAAGGACCTTGGAGGACTCATCCCTAATGACCTAAATGTTAGAGCCCACTGTAACTACAAAGCCAAAAAGGCATTAAGAGTTGTTAACCTAATCCTGCGTAGCTTTTTCTCTGGTAATATCACACTACTAACTAGAGCGTACAAAACATTTGCTAGACCAATACTCGAATACAGCTCATCAGTCTGAAATCCACATTACGTATCTGATATTAATACAGTTGAGAAAGTCCAGAAGTATTTCACAAGAAGAGTTCTCCATTCCTCTCCTCGTTGCAGAACACCTTATGCCACCAGACTTGAAATTCTAGACCTAGAAAACCTAGAACTACGCCGTCTTCGGTCCGATCTAAGTATAGTACATAAAATCATACATTGCAATGTCCTACCTGTCAATGAATACTTCAGCTTCAAACATAACAACACAACAGCACACAATAGATACAAACTCAAGGTTAATTGCACCAAACTTGATTGCAGGAAATACAACTTCAGCAACAGAGTGGTCAATGTCTGGAATACTCTACCTGACTCTGTGGTTTCTTCCCCAAACCCCCAAAACTTTAACCTTAGACTGTCTACTATTGACCTCACCTCTTTCCTAAGAGGTCTGTAGGGGGCGTGCATAAGTGTACCAATGTGCCTACCGTCCCTGTCCTATTGTTTCTTTTTATTTTTCTTATATGTACCCATTTCATGTAGTCATATCCATGTTTATACTTATACCTGTTATCTTATAGTTGCTTGACAAAAATAAATAAATAAATAAATATAAGTCTAAGTGCTATTGCTAAATGCTAAAGAAGGTGAAAATCTCCAATATTGTACCAAAGGTGTTTTTTTTCTTTTCAAGAGGCAACTTTTCAGTTTACCTATGAAGAGGTTTCGCTTCTCATCCAAGAAGCTTCTTCAGCTCTGACTGGATGGTGGAGAATGGAAGTCAGAGCTGAAGAAGCTTCTTGGATGAGAAGCAAAACGTCTTCAAAGAAAAAAAACAGGAAGTCCAGCTGCCTCTTGAAAAAGAAAAGCACCTTTCGAACAACCATGACTTGGATGATTGACAATCTCCATGGACCTCCCATATTGTAGATACAAGGCTCAATTTCTTGCATCTTTATCCCGCTAGCTTGGCATAATAAGCCAAGAGTCTCATCTTTATGGGCAGAAGGAGAGGTTTGCATGTGGGAATTGTTACACTAACAAAATAGTCTTGGGCATTTTGCTTCTGGCCTTGCCGGATCAATTCTTCACACCTGCTTTTAAATATTTGACTGACTCTTTATAGACATCCTCATTAGGTATCTTGTCAAATGCATGTGGATCCATCAGGGAATTAGAGCTGCTCTTTTTCTCCCCCTTTCCTTTCATCCCTTGATAACAATCACATCGCGGATTAAATCAGATGAAAAGGTCCCAAGGGAGGATAATGAGGATGTCTTTTAAAGAAGGGAGGAAAAATTGCTTGTCAGCAAACAGACAGATTCCGCTGCTGCTCGTAAATTAAGTGGCTAACTCAAAAACCAATTCTCCTACGAGTGAACAGGGCTGCCATTCTTCTGTCTTCCTTCTAAGAATACCTGACATTTTGCCACCAAGCTGAAGAAAGCCGTAGCTTTCAGAGAGAATGCCGAAGCAAAGGAAATTTTGAAGAGGGGGAAAAATGCACACATCGGCACCGATGCCTTTTTTTTTTTTTTTTTGCTAACTGGAAAGGGAGTGTGGCAACTTGCTTTTGAGCCAAAGTGAACAGAACAAAAATAAAACAGGATTCCAATTCATTGAATTAATTAATGTAGTTGCTCAAGAGAGCGATGCGATGGCTCAGTGGCTAAAGACGCTGAGCTTGTGAGCTGGAAAGCTGACAGGCCAGGTTCGAAAGCTGAGTGAGGTGAAGTTTCTTCCTCATCCCAGCTCCTGCCAACCCAACAATTCTTGTCTTAAAATAGGGCAATCTTTACTTCACAACTGCCTTGCTTAGCAACAGAAGTTTGGGGCTCGGTTGTACGTAGAGGACTACAGTACATGTCCATTCTCTGACTTAGAATCTGTATTTCATTTCATCCCTCCTTGGAAATGAAACTTGCGCTGGATTTTGAGGGCTGCTTTAATCATGGATCTAAATTGTCACGGGACAAACTGGTCCGGTGTCACCCTGGAAACAGCGAAGGACTGGTCCGTGGTGCAGTGGTGGGATTCAATAATTTTTACTACTCGTTCTATGGGCGTGGGTGTGGTGTGGCATAATGGGTGTGGCATGGTGGGTGTGGCAGGAGAAGGATACTGTAAAATCTCCATTCCCACCCCATTCCAGGGGGAAGTTACTGCAACCCATTCCCCCCCCCCCCAACCTCACTAACCTGCTTTTCAGCTCTGTTCTCCTGTGCAGGGCAACCAGAGAAGATCCAACCGATCAGCTGGGACTTGGGAGGCAAGATAATAGATGGGGTTGGTGAAGCCAGTCCAAGGTGACATTTGCCAGTTCTCCAAATTACTCAAAATTTCCGATACTGGTTCTCCAGAACTGGTCAGACTACCACCTCTGCCGTGGTGCCTCTGCCAGTGAAAACGGAGTTTGCAAGGGTTGTGTATGGCTCTTCTGGGCTTTGATTTTGCTGGCAGAGGGTTGCAGGAGGCTGTCACAGCTGCAAATGGAGTTTGGGAGCCCGTTTTCACTGGCAGAGCACCCAGGCCACTACAGGCACCATCGATACAAGTGACATCGAGCTGACCATGCCCCTTGGTCACACACACCCTGCCCTTCCAGGTCAAATACAACACTGATATGGCCCTCAATGAAATCAAGTTTGAGACACCTATAGTAAAGGTATTTTATCTATCATTCCCCCCTCCCCATGCAAGTCATGCAAAAAAAAACAAAAAAAAAACCCAAACGCAAGCTTTAGTGTAGAGCTTTCCATTTTAATAATTGTTACATTGGCAGATAGCAAACTCAACCACACTTTGAAAATCACTTTGTAGTTCATGGATGCCAATTGCTAAAGATGATTATTTGCCTTCTGGTGATTAACCTCTCCTCTCCTAATATGTTTTTTTTTTTTTTTGCTCGCAGGGCCTGAGCCTAAACAATATCCCCATAATAAGAACTGGCATCAACCTTGGGTATTTTCAAAGATGGAAGCTTTCTTTCTTACATAATTGTGCGCGCGCCAAGGAGTGTGTATAATAGATGTATTCTCCTTATAAGAACTCAGAAGCTCCATAATTCATAATCTTGCAAGGAGCTGGCTGATAATAGCTTCTAATCACTGGAACAACGTGGTTGAAATAGGCTGAGAGAAGATATAAAACTCATTACAAGGTAACAAGATTCTATCTATTCTCAGAGGTCACTTTGGAGATAGATGGGTCCGTGGGCTGCTCACCTTGTTCACTGGAAGTAATACACACCAGAGGCTAAACTGAGCTGGGTATAGTAGACTTGTTCCTTATTGAAGTCTAAACTGACATGGGAAGAAAAGGACTCAGTGCTTTGAAAATGAAGGTTACTGGTGGATTAGAATAGGCTTGACTGGGGTACCGAGTTATAAAAAGTAATGGAGGAAAAAAAAGTTGCATTGTTGTGGAATTCAGAACAGCAGCAAAAATATTCTGCCCACTGGCTTTTCATGGTATTGTGTTGGTTTCTAATGGCCATCATTCAAAATATATGCATGTACGTGTTGCTAAACTTTCCAAAAACAGATAGAATGCCTTTCATGAAACATTGTTAGGCCCAAAGAACCAAGAATGATACATAGAGTTACTTCTGAGTAGTTTCTTTATGGTTATTTGCCTATAAACAGAATCTTGCCAGACTAAAGCAATTGTCACAATTATTATTTTTTAGATTACAATCTTCATTTTATAAATAACTCAAGGCCACGAGCATATCTAACACTCCTTTCTCCTCCTATTTTCCCCACAACAGTCACCATGGGATATGGGTTGGCCTGAGAAGAAGTGACTGGCCTATGCCTAAGGCAGGATTAGAACTCCCAGTCTCCTGGTGATTGGCCCAAAGTCACCCAGCTGACTTTTGCACCTAAGGTGAGACTGCAACTCTCAGTCTCCTGGTTTCTAGCCCAGCGCTTTAACCATCACACCCAGCTGCAATAACTACAGGTATACCCTGTGGATTGCTACAGGGGTGGGATTCAAATTTTTTACAACCGGTTCTGTGGGTGTGGCTTAGGTGGTGGGCATGGCTTGGTGGTCATGTGACTGGGTGGACATGGCTTGGTGGTCATGTTATTGGCTGTGTGTGGCCAACTCAATATCACTCACATCGAGGCACGCATCTCCTCACCTGGCCTCTCATAAGTGTGGGGATGCTGCAACAGTCATAAGTGTGAAAAATGGTCATAAGTCACTTTTTCAGTGCCATTGTAACTTTAAATAGTCACTCCACACAAGCAAAGTACCAGAAAAGGAGGGGAAAAAAATTCCAGAGAAGTTCCAGAGACAGGAAGTCTAGTCCTGCCAAGAATGTAATAAGAGTTAATGGAGAGGCAGTTTCTGTAAGCAACACCAGAATGTTTCCTTCCTGCCTTCCTTACAGGATTAGGCCAGTAATTTCTTCTAACAACCAGTTCTCCAAACTGCTTAGAATGTTAAAAACTGGTTCTAGCGAATAGGTGCAAGCTGGTAGAATCTCACCCCTGGATTGCTAGGGAGAGTCCGACCTAGTTCCTGCCCACCAGCCATTCTACGTGCCTCTGTCTCTTTGCCTTCTGGGAAAGAGCCCCTTCCTCCTGCAACTCCAGACTACATCCCACCACATCCTTCCCCCACCTTCTAATGTCCTTGTTGTGCCTTTCTCCCAGTGCTAGATCTGCGTGCGCACATGTGAGTGTGTGTGTGTGCGCACGCATGCGCATGTGTTTATGAGCAAACCTTCAATTTCGCCTTTTTATTTGTTGGAATGTCAGGCCTCACTCCCGTGCTGCATTTTCACTTTGGTTAATATTAGCCAAACCAGCGGGATTCATGCACTTAACTGTAGCTGCAGGTGTGCACTTACCAGAAAGCAATTTCATTCTCTTGCTAGAGGTCTGCGGATGAATCTCGGGCACATAAAACATCATTCGGCTTTCAGCTCTGGAGGCTGCCTGGATCCCCCACAACAGGCCTCTTCAAGCTGCCGGGAGGGATGCTGTCAATTCCGATAGCAGCTGCATTTTTTCTTCATTTAGTGATCTGTGAAAATTTAATCACTGTTAGATCTTGCTGTAAGTCCAGTCCCTGTGTGTTGGTTTGTGGTACTTCTCACTTTCCTGAACAGGTTTGGTAATGATACGGGTGCCAGGGCAGGGGACGCGTGGGCATGCAAAACAAGAGTGTTTTGCCTAATGTCGCAGCGCTCTTCTTGAAGTGTTGGCATTTTATGTCACAAAAACCACCTCTGGAGAGGCCTGACTGGGAGCAGTTACTGATTTAAAACTATGATATTGTGACAGCTCTCCTTTGGCAATGATCACGAGACCGAATAGCCTAGGAGCATCTCTCTGAGCTCTGTTTAACACCTATTAGGAAAAGGGTTAAAGTGAAAACAAAAGAATTCTGGCTAGTAACTAAACTTGTTTCTTTAGATGGATGGATGGATGGATGGATGGATGGATGGATGGATGGATAGATAGATAGATAGATAGATAGATAGATAGATAGATAGACAGATAGATGACAGGTGGATGGGTGTGTGGGTGTGTGGATGATGGATGGGTAGATAGATAGATAGATAGATAGATAGATAGATAGGTGAGTGGGTGGGTGGATGATAGATGGATGGATAGATAATAGATAGATAGATAGATAGATAGATAGATAGATAGATAGATAGATAGATAGATGATGGATGGATAGATGATGGATGGATGGATGGATGGATGATTGAGTGGGTGGATGAGTGGATGGATGGATGGATGGATGGACGGACAGACAGACAGATATCAGTGTTATTAGATTCAGGCTTTCTTCTGCAATAGGAAAGACACCAGTTTCTTCTGAGAGAGTAAATGGGTCTCTTCCTGGCTAGTCACATTATAGAATGCAGAAGATGGAATAATAGGGTTGGAAGAGACCTGGGTGCAGGAGACCCTATGCTATTCCAGACCAATAGCTGTCAAATCTCTTACTGAAAACCTCCAGGGATCTTTTTTTTAGATCAGACTTACCATTTCGTTCCATCTCCATTCCATCTTTGGCTCTCTCCACTCAATAGAGAACAGAAATGGAGCAAGCTTAAACATTTATTCAAGAGCCATTGTTGGTCAAAACTCTGGAAAATTAGGTAAGGAATTAAAAGAATGTCCATGTTGTGTTGGTTTGATGAGCAAAGCTCATCAGTGTAATTGTCAATTCTGAGAAGCATCAGGATGCCATGCAAAGTCATCATAATCAACCTCTTCCCCTCTCATAGAGGTGGCAGGTTAGTCTACCAAGGAAGGATACTTTCCATGTTGACAAAGCATCAATGCAGTGTCTGCCTGCCACAATAAACTAATTTATTTCCCTGAGACAGTGGCTTCCTTGCTACCAAATTAGGTAAGAATGAATTAAGTGTGTCTCAGCGAACATAAATACCACTGTAGGATGGAAGCAAGTGAGGAAGGACTCAGTTTCTGTCTTGCTCAGCAAAGAAAGACAAATATCTCTTGAAGACGTGGTCTATTGGCTTCCAATACATCGCGGCTGCTATCCCAACCTGTATTATAAACCAGGACCCCATTAAAATGAAGCTTTCCAAGAGAACACAATCTGAACATTAAGGAGAGAAATACTATTTCTCTTCTTGTTACAGAATTCTTTTTTTTTTTTAAGCTTTCAGGATTGAAAGGGTTATGAAAACATTGTGCTTCTGGTTGTCCTGAACATATCTGAAACTTCAGTTTCCTAACAGGATGTTTATGTATCAATATCTGTGGAGGTTCTCGGTCCTCCAGGACATGGTTTTCCCAAAGGTGCTTTTTCAAGAGGCAACTGGACTTTCTGGTTTTTCTTTGAAGGCGTTTCGCTTCTCATCCAAGAAGCTTCTTCAGCTCCGAGACAGGCAGTCTTAGGCAGAAAGGACCATAAGTCCTGACATTGGCTCATTAGCCCTTGAAAGTGACTTAATGCATTGTAGCATTACTTTCAAAGCCTCAATAACACTATTTTGCTGACATGTTCATCTTTAACATTTAACCGTACATAATTTATTAAAAGTTTTAGAAGAAATAATAAGAACTAATATAAACTAACTTAGAACAGAGAAAATGAGAGAGAGAGAGAGACAGAGACAGAGAGGCGGAGAGAGACAGAGACAAACAGAGACAGAGAGACAGAGAAAGAGAGGGAAAGAGAGAGAGAAAGAAAGAGAAAGAGAGAGGAAGAAAGAGAAAGAGAGAGAGAAAGAAAGACAGAGGGAAAGAGAGAAAGAGAGAGAAAGAAAGAGAAAGAAAGAGAGAAAGAGAGAGAGAGGGAAAGAGAGAAAGAGAGAAAGAAAGAGAAAGAGAAAAGAGAGAGAGAGAAAGAAAGAGAAAGAAAGAAAGAAAGAAAGAGAAAGAGAGAGAAAGAGAGAAAAAAGAGGGATAGAGAGATAGACAGACAGAGAGACAGAGAGAGTTAACAGGATGAGCTAAATGTACGATAAGAAAAAAAAACTGAAGTAGACAAAGAGAGAAAGATAGACAGGTATAATGACGTAATTTTCAATATTCTTTACAGCAGTTATAAGTTTTAACATCCCATTTTACAACCGTATGTGATATAGTTAATGTCTCATTTTTAAAACCACATGGGAGAAGTACGTAATGACTGGAAATGACAGGTTATAAACCCCCAAAAAACAGATGATCCGTTCTGCTGCCTCTTTAGAGTATTGTTACTTCAGATTGCCGAGCAAGAGGCTGTGTGCTTGAATGCCTTAATGGAGGTGGGTGTGGAGCTTGATACATTAAGACCTGGAGGAACATGTATTGAGCAGAAGCTGGCCGAAATGGTTTCCCTCTTTGACCATTGGATCTGCCTGCTCGCTGAGTCAGATGTGAAATTAAAATTAAAGATGGGAATACAGACAAAAGACCGTTTTTACTGCAGATCAAATATTTGTGTTCACAATGTTCGGAAATATGCCATCCATGTCAGACCTGCAGGAGGGTCAAACAACATGGGCTAAAGTGTCCATTGGCCATCACAAACATAGATTGGCTCCTACGCTGGTAGTCCTCAATTTATGACTAGGTGCTTGGTGACCACTCAAAGTGGTGACAAATCCCACAAAAAATACTTTCGACCCAGTGCAGTATTCATATTTCAGGTGCTCAGCCACCAGTCTACTGGCAATGTCTTGTGGTCATGTGGCCACAATTTATGGTGTTTTTGCAGGAAATCAGGATTTATTTCTGGATTTTGGCAACAACACAATGGGAAGAATGGGTTTGCTTAATGATCATGGATTCACTTAATAGCTGCCACCAAGAAAGCCATAACATCGGATCAGTCGCATTATAACCAGTGGTAGGATTCCATTTTTTTTACTACTGGTTCTGTGGGCTTGGCATGGCTTGGCAGATATGGCATGGCTTGGTGGGCATAGCAGGGAAAGGTTACTGCAAAATCCCATTCCCTCCCACCCCACTTACCTGCTTTCCAGCTCCATTCTCCTGTGCAGGGAAACAAAAGAATCAGCTGGGACTCGGGAGGCAGAGGGGGTATTTGCTGGTTTTCCAAACTACTCAAAATTTCCATTATTGGTTCTCCAGAACTGGTCAGAACCTGCTGAATACCACCTCTGATTATAATCCACTTTAGAACTGTAATGACCTATGACCACAATGTACAGACTCCGTTGCAATTGTCAGTTGATCCTTACTTGTACATACTTGTGTGTGAGAGAGATTCAGCCCATTGCAAGTATAAAACTTTCAGCATTCTCATAAGTAGGAATGGATGCCTAACGGTAGAAACTACCCTGTAGTTTGGAACTGTCTTAATCTAGGTTAACGTCATTCCCACGGTGTGATAGGATTTCATCTTAGTGCTGCTTGAAAATGCCAAGGAAAGACATTGGGGCCTTCAACATGTAGAGAGGAAGAGAAATCAGTCAATCATTTTTGTAGAACTCTCTTGCCTAGTGTTATTACATTTGTTCAGAAGACTCATAACTCATATGAAAAAGCAGATTTGAGGTGTAGGATCAATAACTTTCCCTTATTTAAAGCGAGCAAGAGGATGAATTCATCAGCCTTGCAACATTCTCCCTGATTTACTTCCTTGGCTTGGCCATCCCTCTGCTAAAAGATTAACAATACTTTCTGATTCTTCCTAAAGATAGGACAATTCCAAAAAAAAAAGAGTGAAGTAATTAATGCCCGGGATTCAGATCAATTATAAAGGAAAAGATATAGGAACGGTGAATTAGTGAGTTTGACCGCAAAACCAATCATGGTAGCCAATCAGGTTAGACAATCCATAATAAACATTTGGACACACCTTAAAATAATGAGTCACTCCTGTATGATCAACACTGAATTTCTTCCTAGCATTTTTCCACAAGTGCAATACCTAATTTTTTTTTCCGAAAGTCTTGCTCCATTCGTGGTGACAGGGATTGATTGACCAATCTATCACCCAAGCCTGAAATCTTAGGCTGAGAATGATTGACCCACAGCCAGCTTTCATGCCTAAGGTAGGACTAGAACTCACCATCTACTGGTGATTGGTCATCCAGCTGACTTTTATGGCTAAAGTGGGACTAGAACTCATGTTTTGCTGTGATTGGCTCAGTGTTAACCAGCCAGCTTTCATGACTAAGGTGGGGCTAGAACTAACCATCTCCTGGTGGTTGGCCCAAAGTCACTCACCTAGCTTTCACGCCTAAGACGGGGCTAGAACTCACCGTCTCCTGGTTTTTAGTCTGGTGCTTTCAACACTAAATCAAACCAGCTCACTATGATTAACACTGAACATCCACTTTTACTCCCTCAATATAAAATAGAACGGTAAAGAAGTTACCCTTGCAAGTTCCAAGCAACTCCTCTGGTTTCCAGCATCAAACAATTAACTTCTTGTTAAATGGCAACATCCCCTCACACAGGCCCACAACTCAACTTTTCTTCTTGAGATGATAAGGGCCGGCCGCGAGCCTTCGCACCCTGTCAGGTTTGAAATCCCAACATTATAGACTGTAAGCAGCAACGGGTGGAGATTTGTTGGCAGGCTAGGGTTTGTTTGCATATAAGTGTGTGTGTGTGTCTGTCGTTTCAAAAAAAGCAACAACACATAGCTGGTGAGTGAAAAGGCACACCATCCTGCCTTGTAAATTGGGTTTGTGTCCCCTCGCTTGGTAGGCGATACAATGAGGGCCTGCTGCTTCTTTCTCTCTCTTTTTTTTCCCCACTCTGATTTTAGTTCTCCATTCTTTCACACAATAGGCTGGCAGGAGCCTTCTGGCTTTTAGAAAATGAGATTCCCCACAGGTACGTAACGTGTTGCTTGGCCCGTTGTGCAAATCAATAAATATGCTCACAGAAAAAAGGAAGAGAGAGAGAGAGAGAGAGAGAAAGAGAGAACGGGAGGGAGGGCTCAATCTAATATACAGAAAAACTCAATATGAGGCAATGAGGAGAATGTAAAAGCTCTTCTCTGGGGAATAATAGTTTGAAATGGAAGTTTGAGAAAATAAGGATTAAGAAAAGGAGGTGTGGGGAGAAGAAGAATTTTCCTGTAGAACTAAGTGCCCGGAGTATAAGAACAAAGTGTGCTAAGAGGTAGACTGCTGGCTTTTTAGATCTTGATTGTTCTTTTGTGCCATAAAAAGTTCTATTCTTAATAGTCAAGATGGAGGGAATAACTAGCTGGCTGGTTATTCATCCTAGGAACTAAAAGGATGGAATTTTTTGGAACACATCTGATAGGTTTTCAGAAGCTCGCCGTTATTTCAAATTATTACTTTTTCTTTCAAAAAAACAACAACCCAAAACTCTTGATAACAGCACTTCTGCTTCATAGAACAGTTAGATGCTAACATTGCAAACTAAGACAGGGCAAGAAATGAAGCTGATGCAATTGGAGAGAAATGTAATTTACCTTGGATCTAAATCATCCAATCTGGGTGGCAAGAATCCAGTCCAGGGGTTCCAAACTTAGCAGCTTGTCAACTGTCTGACTGACAGATCCAATAAAAGCAGACATTCTTGGGAACTTTAAAATCCCCAAAGCAAAATTTTATTGAGTACATCATTTTGGCACTGTAGAAAGCAAAACCAACTCTAAATTTTCCCGTGCAACCCTGCGTGGTTAAAATGAGTTTTATCCCCTCCTCCCCGGAATGGGTCACATGGTCCAATTAGGGATCAGCCTTTTGTTTTGATAACAGTCACATCTTGGCCAACACCTGCAAAAATGTCCTTGGTTCTCACGGTTGAAGGTTGTAGCCTCCACATTCCATCTCATCCCCTAGAAGCTTAAGCAATTTTCAATATTGACATGGAGCCCCCTTGGGAAAAAAGGATCCCTGGGTTGGAAAAATGTAGACCAGGATCTCCAAACTTGGCGAGTTTTAAGACTTGTGGACTTCAACTTCTAGAATTCGCCAGCCAGCATGTTGAAGCCAGTTGAAGTCCACACATCTTAAGGTTACCAAGTTTGGAGACACCTGATCAAAACCACCACTTGTTGTAGAACAAATGGTGCACCTCCTTCAGACCTTGCTGTTTCTTCATAGCCTTGCTATGGAGGTCCTAGGAGCTCAAAAACATCATATGAACCATCCAAAAAGGTGTGAGAAAAAAGAGCACAATAAAACTTGAGTCAAGACCATTTGTGCAAACCATTCAAAATTACAACGGCACTAAAAAAAAAAAAAAAAGACTTACAAGCTGACTTGATACTCTCTAGGTGAATTGGATTTCAACTGTCAGAATCCCCTAACAGCCCACTGGCTAAGAATCTCGAGAATTGTTATCCTATCTGAAGTGGTTCATGTGGTTAGGATGCTGGGTTAGAGATTAGCAAGCCCATTTGAGACACAAGTGCTGCCATAGGGCAGAATGAGCTCCCATCCTTTGCTCCAGCTCCTGCCAGGGAAATAGCAGCCCCCAGCAATAGCTAATCTTTTCAACCTGGACATGCCTCTCGGTGCTTCTGGCACAAGGGAGATACGATCTTCACTAGGTTAAAAAAAAAGGGTCCAAACAAGTGGAACAAGAACGGAGATGCCAGCTCCAATGAAACTGATCACTGTGATTAATAGAGACACATGTATCATTCTATTACATTCTAGGTAACTGGAAACAAGGCAATTCTACTGTAGGCTTGCCATTTTGGTTGGGTTCCAAAAATCCTGAAACACTAAATCGACAGCAAAAGACACTAAATGATAAGAAAAAAGGCGCCAAAGACATTATCTGTTCGTATTTAGTGAGGTATTTTTTTGTTTTTTACAGCCTGATAAAGTATCACTGACCTTTGGAAGAAGCTGAATTTTCCAAATCCCCATTCTGTAGATTGCAGGAAGACGTTTTGCTCATCGAAAATTCTGCTAGTTACGATTCCATACCAAGAATATGTCAATTACAGCGCCTTGCCTTAAAAATGGGAGGGAAGGGGTTAATCCCTTTAAAAATTGCTTCTGTTATTTAAAAAAAAAAATGAGGACAAGAGAATCTCTTCAGTTGAAACTGATTAGGAGCAGTTGGGCTGTCACCATTCTTGATTTTATGATAGTCCCATAAAGAGCAGCCGGTAATTCATTGAAACAGACGTTGGTTTTGTAGTGCTGTGAACTGGCACTGAATATCAAACAGGAGAGTCTTTCTGCAGGTTTTTACCTGTAGATCTTTCTGATCCAAGAGTCAGTTCTGTTTAACTTTCTTCCTTTCTTCCAAATGTCTCAAGGTCAGATCAAAGCGCAGCACCTTTCTTTTCTCACATGAAACTTTGTGGCTAAGAAATCTTGGATAAAAATGCTGGTTGTTGATCTGATGCAAAAGTCTTGCTACAGTGGTGGGATTCAAAAAATTTTTACTACCGTTATGTGGGTGTGGGTTGGTGGGTGTAGCAGGGAAAGGATACTATAAAATCTCCAGTCGGTATTTGCTGGTTCTCTGAACAACTCAAAACTTTCACTACTGGTTCTCCAGAACTGGTCAGAACCTGGTGAATACCACCTGTGCCTTGCTAATGCTCTGGAGGTGATCACAAGTGTGCATTCAATGAAAGAAAAAAAAAAACCCAAAGGAAGCAATATGGGAAAATAATACTTGGCGAATGAAATCTTTTAGCTCTTAGATCAGCTGAGCTTCTGCAGGAAATCTCATCTATTATACAAATCTGTTACACTGGATCAGGCCTAGCTATAGAGTTTCAAATTCTGTAAGAGCTGAGGTAGGGGTGTTTGGCGTGTTAGGAAGGTGGTAATAATGCTACACAGTCTTCTCCACTGACAATTTTGTTGAATTTGATGAACTCTGCAGAGCTGCTCAAGCCAACCAGATTTCCTCCATGGCCTTGAGCAAATTGCTAAGCGTGGCTCTAGTGTGCTGGTTTAATTTCTCTGCAGACAGAGCACAACAAGAACTTGACAGAGGCTGAATCTTGCAGAGCCTTTTAGTAATGAATCAGGACCAAGGAGAGATCCATACATCTTTACATTTTGAAGTAAAATGTACCCATTCTTCACATGGGTCAGTTTACAAACCCAAGTGCATTTTTCCCTAAGAGGTCTCCATGTTCCTCAATACATTGAATGTTTGGCCTCAGATCTTCTGTTACTTCCATCTGGTCCTTCTTCATGATCCACTAAGACCCAAATTAGCAAAGAACAATATTTTCTCTGAACTTCCTTCAAATTGAGAGAATTGTGAGACCAGTCTCCACTTTAATTGTATGAGAATATATTCATGAAATCTTGATGGCCCCCTCTACAGAGTGAGTGGTTTCCTTCTGTTTTGGTTTTAATTATTTAATCATTCTTTTCCCATCAATTCTCCTCCCTCTCCATCTTTTTTTCCCCCTAAACTGTTTTCTCGTACAGTTGAATAAACAGGTTGTCAATACAACGAAAATGCAGCACCAGTATTTGGCCCTGAAAAAAAAAAAGTGTTCAAGAATTTCTCTTGAGAAACAAAGTCTATCACCTGCACCTCTATAACTGTCTGGTTTGGTTCTGCAACCCAACAGGACAGATAAAGATTTCAGAGGATAATTAGGATTGCAGGAAAAAAAAAAGTTACCAACCTGCCTTTAATCGAGGACCTGTATACTGCATGAGTCAAAAAGAGGGCTGTGAAAATATTTACAGACCCCTAACATTCCGGACATAAACTGTTTCAACTCCTTCCCTCAAAACGACACTATAGAACACTGCACACCAGAACAACTAGACACAAGAACAGTTTTTCCCCCGAAAGCCATCACTCTGCTAACAAATAATTTCCTCAACACTGTCCAACTATTTACAAAATCTGCACTAATATTACGATTAATTTTCTCATCACTCTTTATCACCCATCCCCTCCCATTTGTGATTGTATGACTGTAACTTTGTCGCTTGTATCCTTACAATTTATACTGACTGTTTCCTAGTATGATTTGATGGCTTATTGTACTCTATGACTATTATTAAGCATTATACCTTATGATTCTTAACTCTTGGTGAATGTATCTTTTCTTTTATATACACTGAGAGCATTTGCACCCAAGCAAATTCCTTGTGTGTCCAATCACACTTGGGCAATAAAGTATTCTATCTAAAGTATTCTAAAGAGAAGAGAGTGATAAAGAGAAAGTTGTCATCATGATTGCAATTTTAAAGCTGAATATTGTCTAGATATCAAAGTTTCTTTTTTCAGATAAGTCACATATAATTTTGCTCATCCTTTTAGTGGAATTGTGTGTAGAAACATGTCTCTTTTTAAGCAAAAAAAGTCATTTAAAAATGTGTGAGGTTTGTGGCAGAAAAATAAATTTAAGCAGAGGACTATTAAGGGAGGAACAGCTCAACTAAGGAATATGTAGATATGCATTGATGTAATGGAAAGTTTGCCCTGTGCTTGAGTGTCTAGGGAAAAAAAAAAGATTTTTGAAAGAGATTGTAAGTTCTTATACTGACATAAATTGTATTTGATAGAGTCTGTGCTGTCATTGTAAAAAAAAAAATGAAGACAGATTTCAGGAATAAACTTTGCAACTGGTAAGTTCTTTTTTTCTTTTAAAACCTCTGTATGGGGAAGCAGGAACAGGAATAATGTGTGAGAATTGAAGATTGAGAAAAAGCTCAATCGGGAAAATGATTGAGATTTGTCGAAGAAGAACAGGCAGAGGCTGGGGGTGGTCAAGAGAGGAATCAACCTGGAGTCATTAAGTTCCCATGTCCAACCCCCCTTGAATTCTGATAATTTTTATCTGGTGCTAATTTTGTTCTTGTTGTTGTTCATCATTTAATGACCAGGTGATCCCTTGTGGGGTGGAGTCAGGGCAACTGAACTGAGCTGAGTGTTTACTGGCTGGATGCCCTTCCTGTCACCAATGTGTAGTTTTGTTCAGCAGATATATTCTCATTGTGCCCAGAGACAGAAATATTAGCCTCTACCTAGGATCGAACTCACAGCCTCCTGATTGCGAGGCGCCACCTCTAGACCACAGCACCACTCATCTAGTGGTAATTTACTGCTGACCATTAATTGAATAGACCTATGTGTATAGTATGAGCAATAAATCAGCTCAGCTGAAATTTAACATGTGCTCCTGACAGGATTCCAGAATAATGTTCCAACTTCTCAATCTAAGAACTGGGACTTCCTGGGGACCCTAATCCAACTCCTAACCTGGTCTCAGCCTCCTACATAACTTTTTCAAGATCACCCATCTTTGGCTATTTGCCGTAGCACCACTAGAAACCATGAAGAATATGAAGGCGATAGTCTGAATCAGGAATCTCCAAACTCGGCAACTTTAAGATGATTAGGAGACTGGAGACTAAAACCTATGATGAACGGTTGCAGGAACTGGGCATGGCTAGTCTAGTGAAGAGAAGGATCAGGTGATAGCAGTCTTCCAATATTTGAGGGGCTGCCACAGAGAGGAAGGGGTCAATCTATTTTCCAAGGCATCCAAAGGCCAGACAAGAAATAATGGATGGAAACTGAACAAGGAGAGATTCAACCTGGAAATAAGGAGAAACTTTCTGACAGTGAGAACAACCAACCCATGGAACAGAAATTGCTTTCGGACGTTGTGAGAGCTTCATCCCTGGAGGCTTTCAAGAAGAGACTGGACTCCCATCTATCAGAAATGGTGTTGGGTCTCCTGCTTGGGCAGGGGGTTGGACTAAATGACCTGCAAGGTACCTTCCAATTTTGTTTATCTGTTATCTATCAGAAGATTGTGGATTTCAACTCCCAGCATGGTTGGCTGAAGGAATTCTGGGAGTTGAAGTCCAGAAATCTTAAAAGTTGCCAAGTTTGGAGACACCACTCTAAATTCTTTTTTTTTAAAAAAAACCACAAATTTTATTAATTTTTGAAATCAATACACAAACAAACAAAACATAAAATATAACAACGTAAGAGATCTTTTCTGGAAAAACTCTAAATTCTTGACTTTACAATGAGTCACTCCATGAGGAGGTGACTCTGAGTAATTATTTTTGCAAGGTGTGTTTTTGTATTAAACACTTTTTGTTGTCTTTTTTTTTTAAAAAAAAATGATTTAATGGCCTTTCATTAGAAGGGTTTTTTTTCCTCTCTCCCACTTCCTCTCCCTCCTCCTGGGAATAAACCCAGAGTAGTAATATAGGTTTTATTTTTTATTTTTACACTTCCCTCTTTAATTACTCTTGTCTTTATTTTCAGACCACTCCTGCCTACTTTTTTCTGCTTTCCTGTCAAGCTACTGAAGTATATGATTATTGTAATTATATTATGGAAGGCAAATAGCATTGTCCCAAAGAAAAGCAATAATCAGTGTAATTTAAAAGTATTTAATTCTACAAAGTTGGTTTCCAACATCAACTGGTACAGTAGCTGTACCCACCACTGTCAAGAATAGGGAATGAAAAATTCACATTTTATTTCTATCCAAATGTATTCTGGATTCAGGGGGGAAAAAACCTAACCCAGAGGTGGTATATTCAGCACGTTCTGACCAATTCTGGAGAACTGGTTACGGAAATTTTGAGTAGTTCAGAGAACCGGCAAATACCACCTCTGACTGGCCCCACCTGCATTTATTCTCTACCTTTGGAGTCCCAGCTGATCGGCTGGGTCTTCTTTGGTTGCCCTTCATGGGAGAACAGAGCTGGAAAGCAGGTTAGTGGTGTGGGGAGGGAGTGGGGATTTTGCAGTAACCTTACCCTGCCACATCCACCACACCATGCCCACCAAGCCATGCCCACAGAACCAGTAGTTCATTTTTTTGAATACCACCACTGCTCCAACCCTATCAGCATACTCAAATTTCTGAATAGGTAGGCTCAGATTTGAATCTCTTTAAGACAATGTGTTGAAATATATACTTCTTCCGTTGTCTCCCTGCCTTTTGTGATGAAACAAACACTTTAAAGGCTTACATTCTGCTTCCCTTTAAACAAAGTTGCTGCACGATGTATCTACGGGTAATATGCCATACTCTAAATAAATAAATAGACACAGATTTATTCATTTTATTTATTTTATTTTATTTGGTTTGTCAATTGCTTACAAGATAATAGGTATAAGTAAAAACATAGTTATGAATACATGGATACATATAAGAAAAATAAAAGAAACAATAGGACAGGGATGGTGCGCTTATAGACCTCTTAGGAAAGGGGTGAGGTCAATAGTAGACAGTCTAAGGTTTTGGAGGTTTGGGGAAAAAACCACAGAGTCAGGTAGAGTATTCCAGATATTGACCACTCTGTTGCTGAAGTCATATTTCCTGCAATCAAGTTTGGTGCGGTTAACCTTGAGTTTGTATCTATTGTTTGCTGTTGTGTTGTTATGGCTGAAGCTGAAGTATTCATTGACAGTTAGGACATTGTAATGTATGATTTTATATACTATACTTAGATTGGACCGAAGGCAGCGTAGTTCTAGGTTTTCTAGGTCTAGAATTTCAAGTCTGGTGGCATAAGGTATTCTGCAACGAGTAGAGGAGTGGAGAACTCTTATTGTGAAATATTTCTGGACTTTCTCAACTGTGTTAATATCAGATACGTAATGTGGGTTCCAGACTGATGAGCTGTATTCGAGTATTGGTCTAGCAAATGTTTTGCATGCTCTAGTTAGTAGTGTGATATTACCAGAGAAAAAGCTACATAGGATTAGGTTAACAACTCTTAATGCCTTTTTGGCTATGTAGTTACAGTGGGCTCTAGCACTTAGATCATTAGAGATGAGTACTCCAAGGTCCTTGACAGAGTTTGGATCATCAACAAGGTCTTGACTATTCAGCCTGTATTTTATTTTCTGATTTTTTTTTTTTTTTGCCAATATGTAAGACAAAGCATTCGTTTGTTGAGATTTGAAGTTGCCATTTGTTTGGCCATTCTGATACATCGTCGACGTCTTTTTGAAGGGTAGCAGTATTGTCTGTGGTGTTGAATAGCTTTACGTTGTCAGCGAAGAAGACACAATTGCAGAAGCAAATTAGAAGATGCCCGTCAGATAGCAGAGAATATTGTGTCATTATTAGTCCAAAACCACTGCTAACCTGCTCTTTGTAGGGAAAACTCATTTGGCTGCCTTTAAAAATTACCTGGAATAAAACCTCCAAATTAATTGCAAATTTATCTCGAGCTTAAATCTTGCCGGCAGTCTTGCTAGGAGGCATGTGGGCGACTGCAGATTTCAGCAACAGAAGGATGCAAGCACAAAAACCCTGGATAAAGGACATTAGTGCCCTGTAGTGGCCATAAACTGGCAATTCATCATCTCTCAATGCCAGTAAAATCTGAACCAGGGAAGTACAGGTTGATATTTTGGTCACAATTCAAAATCAGTTCAATGATTCAACAGTTCTGTTTTTTTTTTTTTTTCCCCTTCCTCTTGACAATTCCCATGGGTTTAGTTTCTATTTTTTAAAATTATATAATTATTATTCCAATTCTCTTTTTCAATTCACCTGTGCGCTACAGCGAGCCCTGCCATTTTGAGAGCATTGCTCACTGGGAAAATTAATATGCTAGCGAGCACATAATACCTTATAATAAAACCCAGTGGAAACAATCTGTACATTTTCCCCCTCCCACTGAGATCCACCAATGAATGGTATATGTGTTTTTCTAAATGATCTTTGTTCTGTAACAGTGGATTCCAGCAAGCCCTGCTTAAGCATTTACAGCTCGGGCGACGTGTTCTGCAGTGTTAGATTGTGGTTTGTGGCCATGGGAGACCCCCCCACCTACCCAGGGAAACAGAATAGAAAATACAGATGGATTTTTCAGCCTTCGCTCTGTCGAAAATGTTGCTCTTGCACGAGGGTGAATTCCATTTGTTTTATGCATGTTTGGAATGCATCTGCACCCCTCATAATGAAGTCGGGAACCTTCTGAGCATTCAGAGTTAGTGGCACGTTTAGAGTTTTGAAGAGTACATTTAGGCACTGTCACCCAAAGCTGTGGGAGATTTTCCCTTCACAAAATGGTTGTCCTAGCTGGCATTAACTGTCAGCAATTCTGCTGGCTTCAAGGAAGGAATTATTTGCGTGTGAATGTTGTGTTTCTGATTGCCAGAAAGGGAATGTACAGCTTTTTGCATACATGTGAACCATGACTTATCTTTGTCACTTTTTAGATCTTCATTTGGATGGTAGTGGAGATTCTCAGTAATCCAGGTCATAGTTGTTTCAAAGGTGCTTACACACACACACACACACACACACACACACACACAAAGGCAACTGGACTGTTTTTTTTTTTCCTTGAGGAAGAAGAAGAAAACATTTTGCTTCTCATCCAAAAAGCTTCCATCAGTTTTGATCCTTCTATTTCCTCTCCATTGGAACTGATAAAAGCTTTTCGGATGAGAAGCTAAATATTTTCTTCTCCTTACTCAAAGGAAAAAAAACAACAACAGTCCAGCTGCCTTTGGGAGAGAAAAAAAAGCACCTTTGATATTCAACTTGGTATTGGTCATCACTCTTTTAAGAGATATGTTGGCCTTAGCAATTAAGATCCTTCCATCTTCTTGCCATCGGAACTGATGAAGTTTCTCGGATGAGAAGCGAAACATTCTCTTTTTACTCCAGGAAAAAAAACAATCCAGTTGCCTTTGGGGAAAAAAAAGACACCTTTGAGATTCAATTTGGCATCACTCATCATTCTTTTAAGAGACATGGTGACCTAGCACTTTAAGATGCTGGGCTTATTGACTGGAAGGTTTGAGGTTTGAGATCTGAGCTCCATAGAACAGGGTGGGCTCCCATCCTGGCTCCAGCTCCTGCCAACCTAGCAGTTTGAAAGCATGCAAATTCAAGTAGATAAATCCAAGGCACCTCAAAAGTCTTCGGACAATGCTGGTCCCTCAGCCAAGAAACAGATGAGCATCGATCCCTAGAGTTGGACACAACTTGACAGGGGAAACTTTTATCTTTTTTTAATCACTCTTTTCTCCCCTTTCTTAATTAATGTTACTTGTTTTGAACAGTAAAGTTGGACTTGTCGATTTTCTTTCTATTCCTGCCCTTGCAAATGATTGTAGGTCAAGGAGGAGGTGGATAATTTGTTGGGTTTTCTTTTTGGTTCTCCCTCACTCTGGATCCATGTACCAATATTGGGGGCTGGCAGTGGGGGGAGGGAGGGGTGGGGAAACATTGAAATGGGTGAAGACAAAACAGTTTTAACAGATTAACAGAGTTGGAAGGGACCTTGTAGGTCATCTAGTTCACCCCTGCCCAAGCAGGAGAGCTTACACCATTTCTGACAAATGGCAGTCCAGTCTCTTCCAGTGATGAAGCTCCCACAACTTCTGAAGGCAACTTCTGTTCCACTGGTTGGTTGCTTGTTAAGTATATGATCAGGTTGGACCATAGGCAGAGAATTGCATGAGGAGATAGGGTATTTAATAAAAAAAATAGAGAGCTATATAATCCATCAATAAGGGTATGAGATGGAAATAAATCTGATATGGGGAAATGTTGTGACTATTCAGTTATTTTACTATGATCTTTATATGCACATATATAGGTAGATCATATTAATATACTGTATGTGTGTGTGTGTTTGTATATGTATGTATGTATGTATTTATTCATGGATATCTATCTATCTGTCTGTCTGTCTATCTATCTATCTATCTATCTATCTATCTATCTATCTATCTATCTTATCTATCTATCCATCCATCTAACAATCTATCCATCCATCCATCAATCCAACTATTTATCATCTATGTATCCATGAATAGAAAAATCACCTATTTGTTTCTTTGAATATAAATTCTAAATATAGAAAGGGAATCTTCAATAGTTGTCATGGATATGGAGAAGGGAAACAAGGAAGGGCCGTAACTCAATCACACAGCCTGGAAATAATGCAGAGTCACCTGGCCTGTTCAGCAGAAATGCTAAAACCATGGCTTGGATTCATGTCCCATTGTGTTTGTGGCTAAAGGAGAATTTAGCCATGGCTTAATGAAATTCCATTGCTTTCAATGGGTGTAGCAGAAAGACATTTAAGTCTGTGTACAAACCTTCATGTGACCCTTAGTTACCGAACAACTTGGATAGGAAATAATGAGCAGAAAATGCCATCATAGTGTTGACAATTTAGCTGAAGAAAAAGAAGTTGTGTGGCCTGGTTCTTGCCTGGGGAATGAGAGAAGTGGCAGATAAATAGAAAGCTTATTGCATATTGAAACACAGAGTAACATGCATGGTCACAACATTACTAATAACTTTAGTTTTTATTTTATTTTGTTTGATTTTTCAAATGTATAAGGCTGCCCACTCAAACAGATATACAAGAACCCTGTACTCCTTGTATGCAAATTTCACCCAACGTCTTGTCTAGTTTGAAACCAGTAGCTTATTTTTTAATTACATTTAATTACTGTTATAAAAAATCATACAGGAGACTTTCTCTGCCTGCTGTCATTGCCTTTAAGAGGCCTGCTGCTGTAGAGGTAAGAACCACTTTCTTAGTTAGATTCAAATCTGTGGACAGTCATGTCTGAAACATTGCAAATCATGAGTGCTCTTAGACCAGGAGTCTCCAACTGTGGCAACTTTAAGACTTGTGGACTTCAATTCCCAGAATTCCTCAGCTAGTTTTGCTGGCTGAGAAATTTTGGGAGTGGAAGTCCACAGATCTTAAAGTTGCCAAGGTTGGAGATCTCTGTCTTAGACAGTCTTCAAATTAACCAGCACATGGACACAATTTGGGGGTGATTTCAGTTTCCTGGATGTTTAGACACCTAGCTGCTCTTCAGCCTTCATTTCAAAACGTCTGGTTCTAGATTAGCTCGGGCCCAGAAGAGGCAAGAAAGGAATTAAATTAATGAACACAATTTCTCGCTGCCACTGAACTTTGACTAATGAGCCTATTTCTGGGTAATAAGGAGGAGAAGAAAGTGACAAGGCAATAGCAATGAATTAGTGGCCCAGAACCTCGTTAGTCAGAATAATCTCTCCACAAAAGATAAATGGTGCAAATATTAATTATGAAGCTAGGGAGGAAACTCATTGCCTAGTTTTGGCATCCTCCACATTTTATCAGCAGCTCTTTACAAATTACAAATGTTGATGGAAGTCAAAATGAAATCAACGACATATGCATGTAGATAGAACTCTGGTAGGATCAATGGTGGGGCAGGCCAGTCCTTTAGGCCAGTGTTTCTCAACTTTGGCTACTTAGAGATGTCTGGATTTCAACTCTCAGAATTGAGTTGAATTCTGGTTGGGGAATTCTAGGAGTTGGAAGTCCAGATGTCCTCAAGTGCCCAAGGTTGAGAAACCTGGCTTTAGATATTGGGATATATTGAAAGAAAATCTGGATTCTTTCCCAATTTTGGCAGGGCTTTTCAACCTTGGCAACTTTAAGATGTCTGGACTTCAACTCCCAGAATTCTCCAGTGAGCAAAGCTGACGAGAGAATTCGGGGAATTGAAGTCCACTCAGCTTCAAGTTGCTACGGTTGAGAAGCATTGGTAGAGAGGCTTATTTTAGCATCAATCGTCTTTAGCTCCTTCCCCCACCAAAATATGTCAAAAATGCTCACTTCCCACTGAGCTGATTTCTGTTTTCGTTGAGATGGGAATCTCATCCAAGTTCTGATTCAAAACATTGGTGAGATTCAGCAGACTAAGTCTTTTCATTCTTTGTTTTGTTCTGAATTGTCAGTTCAGTTCGAATCATTGAGTCACGTCACGTGTTTCAGGCATTTCAATTCAAATTACCAATTACATTTAAGAAAAGGAATTTGCATGCATGTGCAAAAATCCATTGAATTGCTGATTCAGTTTGAAGGTGCTTGATTTGGTTTAATTCATGGAATACGGTGATAAAGCACAAAGGGACAATTTCATCTTCACATCAGAAACCAAGCTTTGTACAACCCTATAGTTTCTCCACATCTGTCAAACTCCAGAGCTTCTTCTAAAATTTAGTTTTGTACCTCTGAAAAACTTAGGGTTTCCCTAAATCATTATCTGATGCCCTTATTTCAACTGTTTTCTTTATCTGTATCCTGCCTTTATTATTTTACATACCTAAGGTGGGACTAGAACTCACTGTCTCTTAGTGTTTAGCCCAAAGGCACCCAGCTGGTTTTCATGGCTAAGACAGGACTAGAACTCACAATCTCCTGGTGATTGGCCCAAAGTCATCCAGAGGGACCAGTAGAAAAAACCACTTGGCTCTGTCTTGTGAATTAGGATATTGTTTTCTGAGTCTGCTGCATTCAAACAGTACGCCTGCATTTTCCTTTGTTGTTCCTTCTTATAATAGGCAGCTTCAAAGAATCAACTCTGTTACTGTTGTCTCTGTGCCTCCCAGGTGCAATTATTTTACAAGACAGTTTTATTTTATACAGTGGTTTTTTTATGCATGCAATCTCCAGAAATGCTTTCTAAACTTGTGGAGGGTTTTAACAATATAGGGGCGATCAGGGGTGGGAATCAAAATAAAAAAAAAAACCGGTTCTATGGGCATGGCTTAGGTCGTGGACACGGCTTGCTGGTCATGTGACTGGCTGGGTGTGGCCAACTCAATATTACTTACATCGAGGCACGCATCTCCTCGACTGGCCTCTCATGACTGTGGGGATGCTGCAACAGTCATAAGTGTGAAAAATGGTCATAAGTCACTTTTTTCAGTGCCATTGTAACTATAAATGGTCACTCCACACAAGCAAAGTACCAGCAAAGGAGGAAAAGAAACTCCAGAGAAGTTCCAGAGACAGGAAGTCTATTCCTGCCAAGAATGTAATAAGGGTTAACGGAGAGGCAGTTTCTGTAAGCAACACCAGAATGTTTCCTTCCAGCCTTCCTTACAGGAATAGGCCAATAATTTCTTCTAACAACTGGTTCTCCGAACTGCTTAGAATGTTAACAACCGGTTCTAGTGAATAGGTGTGAACTGGTAGAATCCCACCCCTGGGGGCGATAAGAATAGAATAGAATTAAAAGCAGACTAGAGAAGGAACAAAGTTAGAGGGACTTACTGAAGGAGACTGACCATGCTTACTGGCCGAGTACTAGCATTTTAATAACAGTTTCAAGCATGATTTCCTTTTTGAAATCTAAGTTACAAAGTAACTGCCATTCCTAAATCTGGCTAATGTTCCCTAGGATGGGCACTCTGCCCCCCTCCCTGGTTAGGCTATATGAGCTGTGGTGGCACAATGGTTAGAATGCAATACTGCAGGCTAACTCTGCTATCTGTCAGGAGTTCAGTCTTGACTGACTCAAAGTTGACTCAGCCTTCCATCCTTCCAAAGTCAGTAAAATGAGGAGCCAGATTGTTGGGGGCAAGAGGCTGACTCTGTAAACCACTTAGAGAGGGCTGTAAAAGCACAGTATATAAGTCTAAATGCTATTGCTATTTTCCTTCCTTCCTTCCCTCCCCCCTCCCTCCCACTTGTGGTTAGAATGCAGTATTGCAGGCTAATTCTGCCAACTGCCAGGAATTCTATCCTGACTGGCTGAAGGTTGACTCAGCCTTCCATCCTTCCAAGGTCAGTAAAATGAGGACCCAGATTGTTGGGGGAAGTAGGCTGACTCTGCAAACTGCTTAGAGAGGGCCACTGACTAGACAACTATCAGGCAAACTCTCTTTGCCCAGAAGAGGAGAGGGGAGAGATGGGAAAGGTTTCAGAAGAGTCCCTCCCTAATTACCCCAGAAAGTAAAAGGAGAGGAAGGAAGAAATACTTTCAGACTTGCAAACTTCTGCTAATGTCGTCCAGGGATGTCAAACTCGATTTCGTTGAGGGCCGCATTAATGTTGTGTTTGACCTCAGGTGCCAGGGTGGGTATGGACAGGGCACGGCCAGCTCAATGTCACTAATGACGGGGGCACCTGTGGTGGCCCGAGCACTCTGCCAGTGAAAACAGACTCCAGAGCTCCATTTTCAGCTGCTACAACCTCCTGTAATCCTCTGCCAGCGAAAATGGAGCTCGCGAGGGCTATGTGCAGCCTTCCTGACCTCCCCTTTGGCTGGCAGAAGCACCATGGGTCAGTCCATTGCTGTTTCCAAGGCAGCCCCATGGGCCAGATCTAAGCACCTCGCAGGCTGGATTCGGCCCACGGGCCTTGAGTTTGACACCCCTGATGTAGCCTAACAATCATTGTGCTTCTTTTCTAGATGCTTATTTCAAAGTTTTGATACCATTAAACTGGTCCTTGGTGTTCACTTGCTTTCCTTCCCTATACAGAATTTATCTTTAAGATTTATTTCATTAAAACTTATGAATGAGAAGGTAGTTGGGTTGCAATGCAAAGCATCTACCCTGGATATAAACAGGCGTATTGACATCGATCAGAGGTGGTATTCAGCAGGTTCTGACCAGTTCTGGAGAACTGATAGCAGAAATTTTGAGTAATTTGGAGAACTGGCCAATCCCACCTCTGACTGGAGATTTTACAGTACCCTTCCCCAGCCACACCCACCAAGCCATGCCCACAGAACCAGTAGTAAACAAAGAATTGAATCCCACCACTGCCATCGATCCAGTCCACCAATCACTGAGAACGAAAGAACTGTATCAATAGCATTTAAAACAATAGCATTTAAAACAATAGCATTTAAAACAATAGCAGTTAAAACCAACGAACAAACAGGTACCCCCACCGCACAAGAACAAAAGATCACAACCCATCAGGTCACAAGAAATCTGACCACGTCTCAGTAACAACAACCAGCCATTCCAACAGACCGAAACCAGATCAGAACTCAGCAGTATCCGAACAAACAACACACTAATTTACATCACACAGACGGTACTTAAAACCAAAGGCCACGTCGGTAACAACAGCCAGCCCATCAAAACAGTCAGAAGTCAGAGCGTGACTCAGAAGGAACCAAACAAACAACACCCACACTAATTTGCATCACATAAAATGGTATCTAAAGGCCAGTGCTCTCACAGATGAGCACCGTCCAAAGCACACTGACGACGTCTCCTCGAATGGTGATGAAATTTTTACAACCAAATTGCCAAGCTTGGAGCTCAGACCAACTAGCTTGTTTTTCCAACAATGCCTCTGGGCCTCCCCTTGAACCCAGAGACATTCTTTGAAAGTATTTGCTTCAATTTATTTTGTGTCGTTACACTGTCATTCCCCACCCCCACCCCTGGTGCATTTTTAAAAAATAGAATGAATAGAGAACAAAAATAGCTAGGCCAAACACCGTTAGTACAACAGTTCGTTTGGTGACCATTTGAAGTTACATCAGGACTGAAAAAAAGTGACTTTATGGCTCCTTTTCACCTTGTAGCATCCCCATGGCCATGGGATCAAAACTCAGATGCTTGGCAACTGACTCATATTTATGACAATTGCAGAGTCCCGGAGTGATATGATCATTTTTGTGACTTTCTGACAAGCAAAGTCAATGGGGAAGCCAGGTTCACTTAACAACCAGGTTACTAACTTAACAGCTGCAGTGATCCACTTAACAACTTTGGCAAGAAAGGTTGTAAAATGGGGCAAAACTCACTTAACATCTGTCTCTCTCAGCTATAAAAATTGTGGTCGTAAGTCAAGGACTACTTATATATGATGTTAGGTTTCTCTCATTGCATTTTGGCAAAGTAGTATTAACTGAGTCAAATAATAATGAAGATGCTTTTCACATGCCCACAAAGATTGTGTCAATCTGGAGGGAGCAGATTAATTTACCTTTTTTTTTCTCCCAAGCTTCCACACCAAGTGGGCAAACTCTTAATGCAAAGATGGAATTGAGACAGAGAAGGAACAATTAATAAGGATTAATTTCTATTCTTCCCTGACTTGCAAGTTTGGGGAACTATAATCAGCTCTTTATCATGTTGTTAAATTTACATTGTGCTTTGAAACTCTAATCATGAGGCCCAAAGTACCACAACAACAGAAGGGTGGCAGAAATTGTCTCTTCTGCATCTTTATTAAGCAAAATATCAAAATATCCCACTGAAGTAAGCCTTAAGAGATTGTGGGATGTTTTGCATAAAGATGGGAAATTGGTTGCTGAAAGCAATTCAGAGCAATATATGACAGAATAGGATAGGATAGGATAGGATAGGATAGAATAGAATAGAATAGAATAGAATAGAATAGAATTCTTTAATGGCCAAGTGTGATTGGATACTCTCTCAGTGTACATAAAAGAAAAGATACATTCATTCACAATCATGAGGTACAACACTTAATAATAGTCATAGGGCACAAAAAGCCATCAAATCATACTAGGAAACAGTCAATATAAATTGTAAGGATACAAGCGACAAAGTTACAGTCACACAGTCACAAATGGGAGGGAATGGGCGATAAGGAGTGATGAGAATATTAATAGTAATAGAAATGCAGACTTAGTAAATAGTTGGACAGTGTTGTGGGAATTATTTGTTTAGCAGAGTGATGGTATTTGGGGAAAAAAACTATTCTTGTGTCTAGTTGTTCTGGTGTGCAGTGTTCTATAGCGTTGGTTTGAGGGAAGGAGTTGAAACAGTTTATGTCCGGAATGTGAGGGGTCTGTAAATATTTTCACAGCCCTCTTTCATACTGTAAATATTTTCACAGCCCTACTCATGCAGTATACAAGTCCTCGATGGAAGGCAGGTTGGTAGAAATAGTTTTTTCTGCACTCCTAATTACTCTCTGAAGTCTTTGTCTGCCTTGTTGGGTTGCCGAACCAAACCAGACAGTTATAGAGGTGCAGATGACAGACTCAATCATTCCTCTGTAGAACTGGATCAGCAGCTCCTTGGGCAGTTATGATGGCAATAGAGCAATGATTCTCAACCACGGCAACTTTGAGGCATGTGGACTTCAACTCACAGAATACCCCAGCAAGTACTCTAGGCAAAGTTGAACAGCCCTGATCTCTACCTCCAAGTACACCACAACACCTGATATAAAACCACCCATTTCTATCCACAACAAGGGTCAGCAATCAGAGGCTCCGGAGCCATGTGTAGCTCTTTCAACTCTCTACTGCAGCTTCCTGTCGCTCAAAATATGCATCACAACCACCAATGTACAATACCTGCTGGCACGTGATTTATTGAGCTTTTTGACCCCTGGTAGGCCAACTATAGATAAATCCAAGAAAAGAAAATTTTCAGAATAAAACAGAACATTTAGTTACATCTACATATGCTAGTTTTGTGGCTGCTCAGGAAATAATCAGGCATGGGAAGGGGTTTTGTGGCTCCCGGTGTTTTCTTTTCTATGAGAAATGGATCAAAATGGCTCTTTGAGTGTTTAAGGTTGCCGGCTCCTGATCTATAATCTATGTTAAAGTGGCAATGAAATGCAGATTCCATCGCTTTGAAATCAGCATACATTTTTTAAATCCTTTCCTTTTGGGCTTCGCTTCCTTTTTTTTCCCCTGATCAAAACTTTGTGATTGGTTGGATGAATGGTTATGTTTTTCCATATGGAGCCCATAATGTCTCTCCCAGTTCCCCCTCCCCCCTTTGGAACAATAACCCCTAAGAGTCTATGGAGATTCTCAGTCATTGAGGTCATGGCTGTCCCAAAGGTGCTTTTTTCAAGAGGCCACTAGACGTTCTGGTTTTTCTTTGAAGATGTTTCACTTCTCATCCAGGAAGCTTCTTCAGCTTTGACTGGATGGTGGGGAATGGAAGGACCAGCTTCTCTGCAAGGGAGTGTAAATCCTTCCATTCCCCACCATCCAGTCAGAGCTGAAGAAGCTTCCTGGATGAGAAGTGAAATGTCTTCAAAGAAAAACCAGAAAGTCCAGTTGCCTCCTGAAAAAAGCACCTTTGGGAATACTCCTAGGAGTTACGTTGTGTGAAAAACTAATTGCAGCCAGCCCCAAATTAATTAGTTTTCTATCAGGACTTCTTTAATTGATTTCTTGAAAATATTGATAGCTTATTGACTAATCGGAGTGTCTTGTGATGGATTGTCATAGATAGAAAACTTCTGCATAACGGTTAAAAAAGAAAACTCAAAATGATGAGCACAAGCAATACCTGTGTGACATGCAATGCATGTTAAGGGTTCCAACCACACTTCTCCACCCGCTGCCTTCATTTTTTTTAACAATATCCTCTAGATACAACTCTTAGCCCTATCTGTTCCCCATCTGTTCTGGTCCTGCATTTTAACTCATCACATTGACCCTTGATATCTCAAAACCTGCCCCTGGTTTTCTGATCTTTGATATAGCCCTCTTTAAATTATTGATTGATTGATTAGTTAACTAGTTAAATTTATAGGCTGCCCATCTCACCATCCAAAGCGAATCTGGACAGCTTACAACGTGGTAAAAAATAAATACATAAAATGATGATATATAAAAAGAGCGTGGTGGCGCAGGGATTAGAATGCAGTATTGCAGGCTAATTCTGCTGACTGCCAGCAAATCGATCCTGACCGGCTCAAGGCTGACTCAGCCTTCCATCCTTCCAAGTTTGGTAAAATGAGGACCCAGATTGTTGGGGACAAGATACTGCATTGTAAACCACTTACGAGAGGGCTGTAAAGCACTGTGAAGTGGTATATAAGTCTAAGTGCTATTGCTAAATGGGGAGGGAGGGAGGGAGGGAAGGAAGGAAGGAAGGAAGGAAGGAAGGAAGGAAGGAAGGAAGGAAGGAAGGAAGGACCATGATGGCAAAGTGGTTAGAATGTAGTATTGCAGGCTAACTCTGCCGACTGCCAGCAGTTTGATTCTCACCGGCTCCAGGTTGGCTCATCCTTCTGTCTTTCCAAGGTGGGTAAAATGAGGACACAGATTGTTGGGGACAATGTGATGACAATGTGTACCTCTTAGAGAGGGCTGGAAAGCACTGTGAAGCGGCATAGAAGTCTAAGTACTACTGTTATTGCTGAAATTAATTTAAAATCCCAAGAGTTAAATAAAGGTTATAAAAAACCCCAAAGACTCAAGCATAGCGGAGGTGGTGTCTTCTCTATTCCTGCATGAACCATCTCCAGTTTAGAGCTTCTGCAACCAGGTCCACTGACAGAGCCAGTTTTTAAGGGAAGGCCAGAAGGATGGGAGAAGATTTTACTTTCAGCAGCCAGATGTTGCAAAGAGCAAGTGCCACAGCAGAAAAGGCTTGTCTCCCAGACCCTAGCCATTCAAAATTTCTTATTTATTTATTTTATTTATTCATTTATTTAGTTTGTCAAGCATGTATGAGAAAATAAGTGTAAGTATGAACATAACATATAAACATATAAGTATAAACAGGTATAAGTATATACATAACAAATAAGCACAAATAAATGGGGACAGTAGGACAGGCACATTAGGCACACTGGTGCACTTATACATGCCCCCTTACAGACCTCTTAGGAATGAAGTGAGATCCATGGTAGATAGTTTAAGGTTAAAGCGTTCGCGGGGTTGAGGATATAACCACAGAGTCAGGTAGTGAGTTCCAGTTCAGCAACCACTCTGTTGCTGAAGTCGTATTTTCTGCAATCAAGCTTGGAGCGGTTTGCTTTGAGTTTGTGTCTATTGTTTGCCTGTGTGTTGTTGCAGTTGAAGCAGAAGTAGTTGTTGACAGGTGGGACATTGTAGCAGACCATTTTCTGTACTAAGCTTAGGTCAGACCGTAGGCAGCATAGTTCTAAGTTGTCTAGGTCCAAAATTTCAAGCCTAGTGGCCTAAGGTATTCCATTGTGAGTGGAGCAATGGAGGACTCTTCTCGTGAAATATCTCTGGACTCACTCAATTGTGTTAATGTACATTATGCAGTGTGGATCCCTGGTGGTTTTGTAGATGACTTGCTTTTTTAAAAGGCTGGATCTTTGCAAAGGTTTTCACATCTTCAGTAAAAGAGGTGTGTGTGTGTGTGTGTGTGTGTGAGAGAGAGAGAGAGAGAGAGAGAGAATAATGCAGGTGGTGGGAGAAAGGAGTGTCGAGAGAAAACTATTCCACTCTGCAGCCATCCTCATTGATTATCCGTTTATTGGTGGGTGGCGAGGGGTAGAGAAGGGGAAAGGGATGAGTGAAAGAAAGGAGGAGAGACAGGCATCCCCGGAGCCCATCAGAAGATAATTGACTTCAGGAGCTCTTTCTACGAGATCTGGGAAAAAAGCAAGTGAAAAATAAGTTATTTTACAACCTTGATATTCTTGACCTCATTGAAAATAAATATACACAGAACAAACTGCAGAAGACAGAAGGAGCTGCATTTAAATTGGGCAGGGAAGGTGAAGAGCGTTGAGAATGTTAGAGCTGGGGCGGCCTCTCATGGCTGGTGGTTGAACAACACCCGCCTTGCGACTGCCGATTGATCTATTATTATTTACGTTTTAAGGAGGTTCTCTTTTTCCCCACCCTCATAATTATTGTATTTTTTATTTTTTTTACAAAACGTATACACAAAAGGTAGCGTAAACTAACAATCAACAATAAAGGCGAAGAGGGATTTTTCTGAATTCTGGATGCTTTCACTCTGTTTTGCAGTGAAGATGCTCATTGACAACCCAACACACACAACCGTCTCTTTTCTTCTATTCCTATCCATTCTGCTTTATGCACTCCTGAGCTTCCTTGTTTTTATTTTATTTTTATTTTTTATTTTTGAGATGGATAGATCGAAATGAAGAAAGTTTGAACTGGGTGGGTTTGATTCAGGTTTTCAGAACCAGTTGGGTAATAAAGCTGCCCCTGCCCGGGTTCAAATGCATCAGTCCAAATAGGTGTGGCATTCGTTTGAGGATTGCAAACAGATTATTTTCAGTTCAGTTTGGAAAGTCAGTTCATCTTAGATATTCAGTTGGAATCGGCTTTCAGATGAATTTTCCAGCCCCCTGTGCTTTACCAGGAGAATCAAAAGAAGCCCAGGTATAGCCTCGGGGTAAAGAACATCTCCAGAAGCTGACGGTGACCCCTTATTTTTATTTATTTAGTTTTCAAATAACAGGTATGAAGACATAATACCTTGAGCTTGGCAAGAGAAGGAAACATTGCTGAGATCTCATCGGCCTGCGCTCTGTTGCAATAATGCTGAAACTGTTTTTATTTTTTAAATTTCATTTAATTTGGTTTTTTGTTCATGTCCAGCCTCTGTTATTTTTACAAATAACCCAAGGTGATGAACATATCCAACAAATCTTCTTTCTTCTATTTTCCCCATAACAATAATCCTGTGAGGTGATTGGGCTAAGACTAACCAGCTGGCCACCCCGCTGGCTTTAATGTTGGGACTAGAACTCCCAGTCTCCTAGTGATTGTCCCAAAGTCACCCACTGGCTTTCATTTCTAAGGCAGGACTAGAACTCACAGTCTCCTGGTGATTGGCCCAAAGTCACCCAATTGGCTTTCATGCTAAGCTGGGACTTGAATGCACAGTGTCTTGCTTGGTGCCCTAACCACTAGCTCTCAATCATTCTGGTATTGGATACCCACAAATATTCAGTTTGACCAGGTTCTACATAACCAGGGCCCATTTCATTGTTTATTCACAATTCTGGTTCTGCAAGCTAGCTGGAAAAGATAGGGGAACCATATACAGATAGTCCTTGACTGACAGCAGTTCCTTTAGCAGTTCATTTCAAGTTACAACAGCACTGAAAAAAGTGACTTATGACCATTTTTCACACTTATGACCATTGCAGCATCCCCATTGGTCATGTGATTTACAAAAAACTGTAACTGAAAGGCCAAACAAGGCAAAATGAGAGAATTAATCCAGCAGGGCAGGGGCAAGAATTCCAGATGTGAAGGCATGGCAATAATTCAACAAGGTTGGGAAGACTCTAGGAACACAGATAACCAAAGTCAACACAAGATAAACCCAGCAGCTGCCACACTCAGCATGCATTTCTTTTAAACTCTCTTCCCAGCTATGGATAATGAAGGGAATCAGGGCCCTTTCCTCCCCTGTAAGCCACACAATCCATGTTGCTCTCTTCTCCGTTCCCCACTGCGTGTTCTAGAATGAAGAGGGGGTGGGCCCGAGTCTTCTTCTGAACTCCCTCTGCCTTGTTCTACCTCTCCCCTGCTCTGCCCTTCCCCAGTTTCCTCCACAGCCAATGGAGCCACACGCCCAGTCCCTGTCAGCGGTTCATCTTCCTCCTCAGATTCAGACTCTGACAGGGGCATGACACAGTGTCCAGTGTTTGCGACTTTCTGACAAGTAAAGTCAAGGGGGAAGCCAGATTCACTTAACAAAACTGTGTTACTAATTTAACATCCGCTGCAGTTCATTTAACAAATGTGGCAAGAAAAGTCATAAGATGTGGCAAAATTCACTTAACAAATTTCTCTCTCTTAGCAACATCAATTCCGGGCTCAACCGTGGTTGTAGGTCCTGTAATTTCAAGTTCCACCCAACTTTTCCTGCATTAAGATGGTTTTGTAAAAGCTTAATTTTGAACAGCCATCTATCACCTGTAGCTAAAGGTGTGAAGGAGTGTTGAAGAGTGACGTGGATGAATCGAAACTTTCTAGCAAGGGTGGAGAGGCAACCCTTTAAAAATTGTCCTGCCTCTTCCTCCTCTTCTTGTTAGTATGCAGATATATGTTAATGGCTTGGTCGTACAACACAGGTGACCTTCTCATTTTTATTTATTTATTTATTAACTCAACCAAGGTGTTTCCTCCATTAGAAGTATAAATTAATTAGTTTCTCCTGCAGGAAGTGCTTCCTTAACAGCAGGCGTCAGAAGAATAGAAGAGAGTTGGACTTATGTTGAAAAACATCAGCAGTTTGGTATTCATGCTAACTGTAGTCATAGTCTCTATCAGGAATGTTCAATATGGAGGTCTCCAACTGTCTTGTCCTAAGTGTCTTTTCTCACAGTCACTTACACACACTAGACAACCCGTTTCCCCAAAATAAGACCCAATTGGAAAATAAGTCCTAGCATGGTTTTTTTTTCCAGATGCACATAATATAAGCCCTACCTCCAAAATAAGTCCCAGTTAAGATGGTCAGCCAGGTGGATGCATTTAGTACCATATTTCCCTGAAAATAAGATCCCATAAGAAAATAAGCCCTAATGCATCTCTTGGAGCAAAAAATAATATAAGACCAGGTATAATTTTCAGGGAAACATGGGTAGGACACCTCAAAGGTTTGACTGGGCTGGAGTAATTGCAACAGCAGCAGGCAGGGTGTGTATGAAGATGCACCTCCAATTTCCAACAGTTTGCAGATTTCTTGATAATGTACAGGCAATATCCAAGTGAGCAAACTTCCAAGGAGCAGGCAGAAGCATCATGAAAGGTCATAGAGTTCTTCTTGGTCTTTGGTCGATCCAGGTCCAAAATCATAGAGTTTTCACACAGGTTGCAACACTCAGAGATTTTGGTAAACACAGCTGTTGTTTGCAACGCCAAGGATTGCTTGCTTGCTAAAATCTTCCCTTTAAATTTATTTATTTATTTGCAGAATGCATGTTTCTCCTTTAGTTTGGTCATTTCACTTTTATGGAATAATTGGTATTCCTTAATGCACAGTCTGATTGCAGGAATCCTTTTTTTAATGCTTGTTTCTTATAGCTTCATCACTTTTTATGCTTTTTAGATATCTTTAATAGAATGGGCATTTTGTGAAGCTTTTTCATTTGGTTCTTGCATTTCCCTTTTTAAGGCAAAGTTATAAACATTTTTCTTTTTTATTCTTATGAACCTATTTCCAATTGGACCCTTTTTTCAGGTTTGTTGTCCTTGTTTTTTTTTTTTAAATCTAAGAAAATATGGTCGCTGTAGCCATTCTTGTTGTAAAGGGACAACGTTCAGTTGAATCCCACCCTCTCCGTAAAATATTCCTATTTTTCTGTATAGCAAGGCGCCCTTTTCTTTTTGCAATAGACATTATTCAGGATCAGCAAATGGCATACAGGTGGTCCTCGTCTTACAACTGTTTGTTTAAGTGACCATTCAGAGGCACCTAAAACGTGACTTTGGGCCATTTTTCCAACTTACAACCGTTGCAAAATCCCCAAGGTCACACGACCAAAATTCAGATGCTTGGCAACTGACTCATATTGATGACGGTTGCAGGGTCTTGGGGGTTGTGTGATTCCCTTTTGCGACCTTCCAACAAGCACAGTCAATGGGGAAGCCAGATTTACCTAACAACCATGTTGCTAATTTAGTAACTGCAGTGATTCACTTAACAACGATGGCAAGAAAAGTTGTAAAATGGGGCAAACTCACTTAATGTAGCAAGTCATACATCAATGTAGCAAGTCGTAAGCTGAGGTGCGCATGTGCTTGTCCAAAGATGCTATCATACATATCAAGTTCAGTATTGTTTGAACAGAGAAAGGCAACAGGTGTGAAATGAACACGGCTGAAGGGTCACCTTACCAGATTGCTACCCAAAAGTCAAAATCCGCATTTAAAGTATCTGTGTGATGATCCAGAGCATGGCACAGAGATAACACAGGCAGTTGGCAGTTGGAACCACCCCTTTATTGCTCCAAATTTCCCCAAATGCTCCCATGTTTCTGGCAAGATGCAGAGCAAAGTGATCTCTCTCTCTCTCTCTCTCTCTCTCTCTCTCTCTCTCTCTCTCTCTCTCACACACACACACACACACACACACACACACACACTTCAAGAAGCCTTTGGCTGCAAATAGCCCAGTCCAACACTGTGAACACCACAGCTGCCGAGCAAGAAATCCAGAAAGAATGCAAGGAATCCAGGAAAGTTCAAACATCAGCAATCAATACTCCAGGAATTCAGCGTTTGCGCCCGATAAATGCCCCTCCCCACAGCATCTCCTTAAGTCTCAGTTCCCAGGTGTGCCTTGTAGAGAGGGGCGGGGCGCTCTCTTCCTGAGTAATCGGGTCAGCCTGCGCTGTTCTTGCCTTCTCTCCACTCTCCATGCTCAAGGATCAGGAGGGGGTGGTCCTGGATTACCACCTGAACTCTGTCTCTCATGTTCACTGCTTAGCCTTCCTTGGTCATCCTGCCCCACCTTCCTTCTTGCCTACAAGCCACCCCAATCCCGAAAAGCCCTGGTCTGACTGGGCCTGCTCTTCCCCATTTTTCTCCCAAGCCAACAAAGCCGCCCCCTCGGTCTCCAATTCTGTCTCTCCTTCCTCCGTATATTCAGGCTTCGATGAGGGCATGACAATCTGGGAACCAGCCAGGGGCATTCATAACCGCTAGCTGCAAATTTTGAGAATTGCAATTTCAGGCTTCTTCTTACACCATGCGGGAACTTCACAAGTCTTCCAACTGGCGTCAGAGAAAGTCTGTCTTTCTTCAGGCATCCGAACACGTAATGTCAATTTCTCAGCCAAGAGTTCAGTGTTCTCAGGTGTCTGAGAAAAGCCAAAATTCATCCAAAACACTCTTGTCGAGAATGAAGCATTTACACTTACAAGACAGCAAAAATGCCTCTGAGATTCCCTGCTCATTGAAAGCACAGCCTGAAAGGCAAAATGGAACCCTGGAAGTGAAGTTTAACATTACAAAATTCATCCTTTAATTGCTTTAAAGTCTTTTAATTACAAATAGTTATACAATAGATGTTCGAGCTTGCAAGTATAAATAGTATCCACCCCAATCTTAAAATAAAATAGGATTTGTATAGATTTTTTTTTGTTTAACCTGCAGAAGCATCACATTCTTTGCAAACACAATGAGAAGTTTCTAATTTGGACATCATGTTCTCCACTAATTTTGTGTTTTATTTTGCCCAGGTTTTTTTCATAACCCACATCCCGCTATTTGGCCTGTATGAAGCTTTGCTAGATTTGATTCAAAGCTTTTTCGATCGAGCGCATATAGTTATAAAAATAATGCTCTGGGTACGCAGTTTAGGAGCGTAAACGAAGGGTGGAATTACTCAATTGATTTTTCACTTTAGGATATCTTTGATTATTAATGGCGTAGCTATTAATCAAATCTGAACATATTTCCATAGAATAGGAAACAATAGTTCGAAGGGGAAAAACAAAACAGCCGTGCTTCTTTTATGTTTTAGACTTGGGTTAGGGGTGCTCCAAAGGTTGGACCATAACTTCATCATTCCTGAAATTAACTGTTCACTTATGGGCTGATGAAAATGACAGCTTGGTAACCTCTGGGGGCCCCAGAGATTAGATTGGCCCCCACTTTGACACTCTTTTGTAAGGTCCTGAGGACCTGGTTTTGCCAACAGGAACCCAGAGT
>NC_141998.1:21847361-21879861 GCF_049901715.1 Pseudonaja textilis
AGCCTCCACACGCACTCTGCGCTTACCGGCATCCAAAATAAGCCATGTGGGGACTCCTGGGAGAGGAAGGGATCGGTGGGCGGGGCCAGCTGGGAGTGGAATTTGGGGGTGTTCTGTGAACTGCACAGAATTTCAGCTAGGGGCTCTCCCCAAACCCCTGCGAACCCCCCAGCAGCCCATCCCTAGGATGTGGTTTGGCATGCTGCTTGCATCCTGCAGATGGGGTTTCGTTTGTTTGCTCGACCCAGTTTCTGCCATGCCATGGTCCGGTACCAATCCACAGACCAGGGATTAGAGACCCCAATCCTAGAGGCTGACTCAAAACTCGCAAGGTAGAAATGATGACAGGAAAATCAAATTACTTTCATTGTCCAACATTGTCCAACATTGCCCAGATCTCTAATCCCAATGAGATTAATGAACCGAGAATAGCACTTGACTCCAGTTGGCATCAAGATCGCAGATTCTTAAAAAGACGATAGGAAGGATGATAGGAAAACAGGGAGATTTTAAAGCTGAATTGTTTTTTTTTTTATTAGGCATAATATCTGAAAAACTGGATAAGAAAAATATGTATTTAATATGACATGTCTTAACAGCAGCAAGGATTATTTTTGCACAATATTGGAAAAATGGAGAGAAATATATATGAAGAGATACAGGAACACGCTAGATTGTGCAGAAACGGATAGGTTGACATTGAAAATTAAACAGAAAGGGGACGTAGAACATTATCGAACATGGAATTTATTTTACCAATGGTTGAAAAAAAAAGGGGTGGAGATTAAGAATTGTAAATTTGTGTTGTGAAACAAATTCAATACCCAGACAACACTATGTTTATTAAGCACTAAAAAATGCATTTCACAGAAAATCAATAACGTTAAATTTTAAAAAATGCAGATTCCAATGAGATCAGTGCATCACACGTCCATCTCCCCTAAGCAATTAATCTGACCCACAGATGTCAGAGAAGCCCCTCTGCCTTGCAGGAATCAGAGTTTAAGATTATTGAGCTAGGAGCTAAGGAACAGCGGACTAAATTTAGAGAGCCCAGCTGTCAGACAGGGGTGGAAAAGAAGCAGCATCTCTGGGTTGGCACAATCTTTTGCTTTCTTGTTCCTCTTTCTCCATCCCTTTTTTCACAGAAGACTGATACACAGGCACACACACACACACACACACACACACACACATCTTTCCCTGCAAAAGCTATTAAATAGCCCAGCAGTATAATGTAATCACAAGCCAAATGGGGAAAAGGAGGTAGAAAAATAGAAGGGAGGAAGGGAGACTGACAACGGTGAAAATTGAATTATTCTGCTCTTTGTGAAGAGAAAATGCGAGAAAGCTGAGAAAGAGAGGCCTGTTCCTCCCTCCCCTCCCCTCCCCGTGCGCCCCCCAAACACACACACACCTCATTGCGCTGAACCAATGGTGTTCACACCACTCCATCCCCCTTTGAGGAGATCACAATGCAATTACTGCAAACTGGTAATCGGAGAGCTGTTGTGGCTGTTGCAGTTGCAGTCTTAACTGGAAGGAGCTTCTCTGGAGGGAAAACTCCATGTGGGTTTATGAATCAGAGCTAGGTGTAAGGCTTGTATTTGGGAAGGGCGAGTGGAGGAAAGCTGGTCCCAAACTTTCAAGGATCCTGATTGGAGCAATCCTTAGGCAAAAACGGTTTTTTAATAAGCATGCTGCACAGAATAACAGAGTTGGGAGGAACCTTGGAGGTCCTCTAGTCCAACCCCTGCTCAAGCAGGTGACTCGATACCATTTCAGACAAGTGGTTGTCCAATCTCTTCTTAAAATCCTCCAGTGATGGAGCATCCACGGCTTCTGGAGGCAAGCCATTGTTGAAAGAAATACCCGGGTCGAAGCTGGAAATAAAATGGAGGCTGGAGGCTGATTGGAAAGAAGGTCCATTTATTGAGGAACAGAACCACCAGGGTTTGTGGTTCTGGGGCAGCTGACAAAATGGAGTTGAGAGTGGGTGGGTTTTTATACCTTCTGGATTCCTATGGGGGTCACGTAGAGGTCATAGCTGGCTCTATAGGCAAAAGAGGAAATGCAAATCCAATATGTTTATCTGAGCTAATTTTGTCAACCTTTAGTTTGCTGCTTATCTGAGTTTCTAGTTTGATCCAGTCTTTCTGAATGGATTACCAAATCTGCAATTCTAAAAGAGGGCCTCCTCGGTTTCTGCTTGGGGCAGGGAAACTGGGGCTGGTTGCTGCCTTCCCTAAGGTTTTTTTTCATTTCTCCATTAGGGGAAATATTTTATTCTGCCTTTTTAATATTTCCCAAACTATTTCATTCTTCTAGAAGGGTGTGGGGGGCTTCCCACACCATTTAACTGATTAACTGTTCTCACTGTCAGGCAATTTCTCCTTAGGTTGGATCTGTTCTTGATTAGTTTCCATCCATTGCTTCTTGTCCTGTCTTCAGGTTGTTTCCATCTTCTTTGTGCCAACCCCTTAGATATTGGAACACTAATATCATAGTATCCTTTGTCCTTCTTTTCACTGAAGTTGACATGGGCAACTTCAGCTCTCTTGTCTCTTCTTCAAAGCTGAAGAAGCTTCTTGGACGAGAAGCAAAATGTCTTCAACAAAAAACCAGAAAGCCCAGTTGCCTCTTGAAAAAAAGCACCTTTGGAACTTGTGATTGTGTGTGAGAAAGGCCTTGAGAGTGGAAAAATGCTGCTGATTGCAGGGAATAATCAAATAAGAGATGGCGTAGCCCACAGCTGCTGTCAGCATTCCAGCAACCCTCCACTCTGCCTAATAACTCCAAGACAGACATCTTCTCAAAGGTTCCTTTTTATTTGGATAGTAACTGGCACAACTGGGAAATCCCAAATCTGAAAGTTCTGGGCTTCCTTACAAAAAGTAAAAACTATAAATCCATCCCCTGCACCCATCATCACATCACTTGCCCCAATCACCATCCGTCCCAACTTAAGACTTCCTCTCACTTATGTGCAACACAACATGACCTTGAATTAGAAAAAGAATGTTATTATGTCTACTAGATACATTCCAAGAAATTCCCCCCTCCCACTTTCCCAGGCTCAAATGTGGTAACGTGGGAGCATCTGGTCTCAATATGACTTCCAAAGCTGACAGCTACACCTTTGGTGGACAAAGAGACACAGAAGGTGTCCTCCATAGTTTCTCAGACCATGAAGGAAACATTGGGAGATCTGTACTTTCAGACTTACAAGATTATGTTAATGTAGCCTTACAGTAAAATAGAAACAGCTCATTTTATCATGTTTCCTGTCTGGTCTACCTACCTGGACAGGCTGACATTTGTACAGAAAAGACCAGAAGATCAGAATCTTTAGCCCTCTGCCTGATTTTTTTTTTTTTTGGTGTTTGTTTCTTTTACAGATTAAGAAAATGTAACTGAGAAATGCCAACAGCAGGCCATTGTGTTTATCAAACCAGGGATGCATTAAGGAAGCTAAGCAGGTCAAACCTGATTGACTGGAAGAGTGCTGGGAGATCCAAGACTATTATAGACTTCACTGGGAGGTTAAAACAATTCTTCAAAGGAGACAGTGGCAAATTACTTTTCTACCGTTGCTATGAAACTATGAAAACTAACCAGACATGTCCATATAACCACCCAGAGTGAAATTTGACTCAAGGGAAATTCTACTTTAACTGACAAATGCATTCTGAGAACAAGCCTCCCGCACACCAAGCTGGAAGTCACCACATCCGATATTCCTCCACAGATAGATAATGTTCAGATTCATGAAGCCACTCAACTCATCCTCAACACAAGTCCTTCCCCCCTTTCCCGATATACACACATAAAGTGATCCCGGAAATGTGGTTCAGTGTTAGGGATTTACTCTGATGATTTTCATAATCCTCAGCCTCGATTACCAAGCCTCCAAATCCTATTAGCATTTTTTATGTTATATTTAATCTCATTTCCATGATCTCATCTTTATTGGAGTTTACCTTTGAAATCCCAGCTCCGTTCTTCGGAGAGTGATGGGAGTTTGAGTTTGAGGAACCAGGATAACTTCCAAGAGGTCTGCTTATCGGGTAGCATTCCAGAGAATAAATAGCAGAATTGGAAGTGACCTTGGAGGTCCTCTATCTAGTCCAACTTTCTTGAGGACAATCTGTCACAGAGAAGGTGGAGTCTGCTGAACTGGAGCTGAAAAAAGAGAATGAATGTGAGAACTGGGTTCTAGAAACAAGACAGCAATGCCTGGGGGACACCAAGCTTTGGAAAAAAGTATTGCCCTATGCACCAACCCTCTCCTAGAAGAATGAAATATTTTGGGAAAATATTAAAAAGGCAGAATATTATATTTTCCCTAAAAAGAGAAATAGAAATCTTAAGGGACACAGAAACTCAGATCCCCATCTCCATCCCCACCCCCACAAGCAGATACTGAGCTGGGGCAGCTTTAGAAATGCGGGTTTGGTAATCCACTACTCCCTGCATCAAGGTCTGGCTCTGAACAAAGGTAGGGTTAACCTTCAGCCACAATAGGAATTGCACAATAAGCCCATCAGCCAAACTTCAACCAAACCTATCTCAGACAAACTCCTAGGATGGGAGTCTGACAGCAGCCAATAGAATACATGCCCTTGCACAGGAACAGGAAGCTCAAGTTCAGATCCTCGGAGAGGGTAACCCTCACTCTCCACTCAATATGGTCCAGTGGTGAAATGCTACCAGATCGAACCAGTTCACTTGAACCGGTAGCAAAAATTGCTACCAGTTCTGCCACACCAGTAGTTTCAAAAAAGCTCCAATGATCAGCTGAGAGGAGAAAGAAAAGCACAGGATCGGGGCCCCCACCCTGTTCTTTATCCCCTCAACTGGTATTTGGAAAGCTGCACACAAACGCACTAGGTGCACACGCACACATCCGAAGTGCACGATCACCTAACTGGTAGGGAAACTGGTAAAATCCCATCACTGATGTGGTCAGCTTCCCAAGACCTCAAACCCATCAACGAACCATCGTTCCAATCAGCCTCCATGTTTCCTTGCTTGAAACTGAACCAGATGGATATTTTCTTCCAACACCTGTTAGTCCACTTCAGAATGCTATCACTTTGTTCTACAGAATGTTGAAAAAAGAAAGAAAGAAAGAAAGAAAGAAAGAAAGAAAGAAAGGAAGGAAGGAAGGAAGGAAGGAAGGAAGGAAGGAAGGAAGGAAGGAAGGAAGGAAGGAAGGAAGGAAGGAAGGAAGGAAGGAAGGAAGGAAGGAAGGAAGGAAGGAAGGAAGGAAGGAAGGAAGGAAGGAAGGAAGGAAGGAAGGAAGGAAGGAAGAGGAAGGAAGGAAGGTAGGTCAACAAAATCCACAAGCCCTGAGTATTTTCTGCCCTCTGCTTTTGAAATGTCCTGAGGAGAGCGACATCTCCTATAGACCAACCTTTTGATACTTGCTATTATGAAGGGAATAATGGCCCAAATTAATAATAATAGTATTTGTTAAGTTTGAGCAATGAGAGGCTGAACCAGAGCATGAGTGCAACAGTACTTTATTTTACAAATAAAGGGCTGACCGTGCTTGCCAAGCCTGGAACTGGCTCGCAGCAATCAGCAACCGGTTGGACCCCGCAGCCTGCTTTTATAGCTGGCTGCTGGGGAGAACCAACCAATGGGAATGGGGGAATATTGCCCACACAAGTGAGTGGACCTGAGTGAGAACTCCTTGAGTCCTCAGGACATAACACCCCTTCCCCCAGATGCGAACATGCATAGTCCTTGAGGTAGACGGGGGTTTGTGTTGGCGCCCGGAGCGGCGCAACTCGGGAACATTGTCTGTCTGTTCGGTATCAGTCTGTGACGGTTGAGCCGGTATAGTGTCGCCAACACTCTCTCCGGACTGGGCATCCTCGGAAACCACCGGGTTGGTTACTGGGGTCGAGCTCTCGTGGGTTGGATCAGGCTGGTCAACTCTCGGGGGTGCTGTTGTCCGAGTTTGGGCTGACCGGAACGACCGCTGGCGCAGACTGGTCGCAGGGTGCGATGTGGCTGGGCGGCGGATGAGACAGTTCCCCTTCGACTGGAGACTCTGGATTCTTGTTTGCGAGGTTTCTGAGGCGCCTTCTGAGTTGGTCTCACGTGTCTCCTCCAGGCGCGACCATCCTCCAGCCTGACTCTATACGATCTCGGCCCGGTGACGGCGATGACCTCGCCTCGGAATCCAAAGTGGGTCCCCAGCGAAATTCCTTGCGAATATCGGCTCCTGTAACATAAAATGTCTAACCCCAAGTAGAAGCGAGGGGAGTCAGGGCAGTATTGTGGGTGCAGTCTGTCCAATACAGTCCTCAGGCGCCGGCCCATCAGAAGTTCCGCTGGGGACTTATTGGTGACTGCACAGGGGGTTGAGTGCTGGCTCATCAGGAACCGTGAGAGTTTGTGGTGCCAGTCATCTCTGCCAAACCTAGCGAGAGCCTCTTTGGTGGTCCTGACGGCCCTTTCAGCCAACCCATTACTCGCAGGGTGAAATGGGGCTGTGAAAATGTGGCGAATGCCTAGGTTGGCTGCAAAACGGCTGAATTCTACTGATGCGAACTGTGGGCCATTATCAGAGACCAAGGAGTCGGGTAGTCCATGTGTGAAACAGGCGCGTTAACGCGTTGGTGATTGCTAGTGTGGTGGTCGTGGATAGCTGTGCCACGTCTATCCATTTGGAATAAGCGTCCACGACCACTAGGAACATCTTTCCATGCACGGGGCCGGCCAGATCGATATGGATTCTAGACCAAGGGCGCTGGCGCTCTCCCATCTGGTAGGGGTGGCGATGGGGGAGCAGGACGGGATTCCTGGCAAGTGCTGCAGGAACTTACCCAATTGACAATGTCCTCGTCTAGACCCGGCCACCACACGTAGCTGCGTGCTAACGCCTTCATTCTCACAATGCCGGGTGTCCTCGTGCAACGCCTCCAGGACTCGGGTACGCAGCGAGGTCGGAATGACCACTCGAGTGCCCCACAGTAGACAACCCTGCAAACTGGACAGCTCCTGCATGCGAGTCTTAAAGGGTGCGAATTTGTTATCAACGTTGCCTCCCGGCCACCCCTCCTCACCCAGTCGAGCACCTGGGCGAGCGTTTGGTCTGCCTTGGTTTTAGCGGCGATGTCAAGGGCGGTGATGGGCAGGTCCAACTGGGTGATTTCGAAAATGGCATTGACAGGAGCTGGGTCTTCAGCCGGAGCGGGTGAGGGCAGCGACTGAGAGCGTCGGCGTGGGATAGAGTTTTGCCCGGGCGGTGAATAAGTTTGTATGAGTAGGCCGCTAGGAAAAGTGTCCACCTTGTCATCCTAGGGGAGAGGACTTGAGGTGTCTGTTTGTCGCCGTGCCAGTAGGCCCAGGAGGGGCTTATGGTCGGTGACCAGTTCGGAAGAAGTGGCCAAAAAGGAATTCGTGAAACTTTTCACGGCTGCAACAGCTGCTAGGGCTTCCTTGTCTATTTGGCTGTAATTTCGCTCCGTGGCCGAGGCGTCCTGGAGAAAAAAGCGATGGGGGCCTCGGTGCCATTGGCGAGTCGGTGACTAAGGACCGCCCCAATTCCAAAAGGGGATGCGTCTGCTGCCAGTACTAAAGGAAGGTTGGGGTCGGAATTGGATGAGCACTGCCTCTGACGTAGAGTAGTGATTTGACGGCGTTAAACGCCTGGTCTTCTTTGTGCCCCCAGTGCCATGGTGACTTTTTGTCTAGTAATCTGTGTAGGGGTTCGGCTACTGAGGCTTTATGGGGCAAGAAGGATGCATAAAAGTTTAGCAGCCCCAAGAAAGCTTGTAGCTCCGTTTTGGAGGTCAGTGTGGGAGCTTCGTGGATCGCCTAACCTTGGACTCCAGGGGTGAATGCCAGAGCGTCAATTTTATAACCCAGAAAGTCCACCTGTCTCGTGGCAATGGCGCATTTTTCTTTTTTTAACTTGAGGCCATGCTGTCTGAACCTCTCTAACACTGCTCGCACTCTCTGGAAGAGTTGGGGTCTGTCCCTGGCCGAAGAGACCAAGATGTCGTCCGAAGTAGGGTACTACACCAGGGAGGCCCTGTAAAATCCGCTCCATGAGGGACTGAAAATACCCGGGGCAACACTTACGCCCAAATTGGAGACGCTTGCATCGGAAGGCACCCCTGTGAGTGACGATGGTCTGAAGTTCCGCTGTTTGGTTATCAACAGGGAACTGCTGATATGCTTGAGACATGTCCAATTTAGCAAAAATACTGCCCGGTTCGAATGTGTGCAATAAGTGCTGAATGATGGGCACAGGGTAGGCACTAACTTGTAAATATTTATTGATTGTTGTCTTGTAGTCCGAGCAAATTCTCAGGCTACCATCTTTTTGAGGGTGTGACAATGGGCGTCTCCCACTTGGCGTAAATCTGTTGGCTCAATGACCCCTTGTTTTAGTAGTTTATCCAATTCAGCGTCTAGTTTTGGTCGAATAGCAAATGGAACTCTACGTGGTTTTAATCTGATTGGGACTGCCTGGGGGTCAACGGTGAACGAGATGGGGTTCCATTATAACACCCCAGCTCCTCGCTGAACACATCTGCGTAGTCAGCGAATAAGGAGTCAGTGTCTGAGGTTGAGACAGCATGGACTCCTGTTAACCCTAGGCCGAGGTGGGGGAAACCAATCGAGCCCCAATAAGGTGGGTAGATTGCCGTTAACTACCACTAGAGGTAGGTGGCCTTTAAAAGCTCTAAAACTGACAAAGAACTTGCCTCTGCCGATCACGGGAATGGCCTTCCCTGCTAGTCCTTCAGACCGAACTGGCATCTCTGAAGCCGGGTAGTAGATAGGCTGGGGTGGAGTCTCTTGAGGGTGTTCCACGAGATTATTGAGAGCGCTGACCTGTGTCAACCTCCATGTGGCACGGTTTACCTTCTAGGAAATGGAGAGAGAAATTTTACTAACAGTGTGGCAAGTACGCCTGGCAAGGCGGTGCGTGCGACAGTTTAATACTTGCCTCTGTGGTCCCGAGTGCGAGGATGGGGGTCTGTGTGCAGCGCTTTGGGGGCTTGGCAGACTCTGCAATGTGCCCCCCTCTTATGGCAGTTGTTGCAAACGGCTCCTTTAAACTTGCAGGTGGCCCTTTGATGTGATCCCCACAGGCTAGGCACAATGTGATGTGCTTGGGTGGACCGGTGTATTCTTGTTTGGCCCCTACCTGCGACCGTCTGTCATTGGTGAGGCGGTGGGCGTCGTTCTCATCGTTGTGGGTTTCTTCCGCTTCCACCTCTTCGGAATGGACTGGGAACGATGCTAGCTTGGCACTTGGGCCCTGAATTTCGGTGGCTGAGTTCGTTGCTAGCTCGGCTGCTAGGGCCTCCTCGACCGCTTGCGCGAGGTTGAGGTCTTTTTGCTAGCAGGCGCCTCTGTAGGTTGAGATCCTTGACCCCACAAACTAATTGATCGAGGAGCATGTCCTCCAGGTATGTTCCAAACCCGCAGTGCAGGGCTGCTGTTCTGAGGGCGGCCATATATTGATTGATGGTCTCCTTACTAGATTGCTTCCTCATACGGAACGTGAACCTCCTGGCGATTTGTGAAGGCCTGGGAGCGTAGTAGTTAGTGAGGATCTCAAGCAACTTCGGACCACGGAACGCTTTTTCAATTCTCTCGGCGCTACGAGTGCTGTGGCGGTATCGTAAGCGGTGGCTCCGCAGTAGATTAGGAAATAGGATTTTTTCCGATGCTCTCCGCGTCCGCCAGGCCGACCGCATCGATGTAATGATTGAAGCGGTTCTTATCACGATTCCCACTTCTCTTCGTCTGGTTTAAACGCCGGGAATACTGGGTTGGAACTCATGGTGCTGGAATGGCTGGGCTACCTGCGGAAAAAATCTCTCTGGGACTACGCGCTCGTGAGTTATTAGTGATATCAGCTCTGGAGAGGTTTTTGCTACCCTCTCTTTCTCTCTCTGGCTTACCACGTTGGCTGCTAGCCGTTGGAGGTGTCTTGATTCGCGCCAAAAAAAGTGGGCGTTAGTGACTCTCTACAGCGCTGTGCTGTGATTCCTACTGGCTCAAATTCAAATGACACCCGTTTGAATTTCGCGCCAAATGCAGAGCGGCTGCGGCTCGCAGCGCTTCACTTTCCCCGTAGCGGGGCTAACAAGCGGCTACAGACGCTTCTAACTTTTTGAATCAGACCGCTTTCTCTGGCTGCGGATCAGCGTTTGCTCTTTTTGATCGTTCGTTTTGTTGGCTGACCGCTCTCTCTGGCTGCGGATCAGCGTTTCCCTTATCGCCAGCCGATCGCTCTCTCTGGGCTGCGGATCGGTGGCTAGTGACTCAGCGGTTGCAAGGTGCATCTGGTAGCCATCCCATCCTCGTCGCCAGTGTTAAGTTTGAGCAATGAGAGGCTGAACCAGAGCATGAGTGCAACAGTACTTTATTTTACAAATAAAGGGCTGACCGTGCTTGCCAAGCCTGGAACTGGCTCCGCAGCAATCAGCAACCGGTTGGACCCCGCAGCCTGCTTTTATAGCTGGCTGCTGGGGAGAACCAACCAATGGGAATGGGGGAATATCGCCCACACAAGTGAGTGGACCTGAGTGAGAACTCCTTGAGTCCTCAGGACATAACAGTATTAATGGGATTTGAGGGAGTTTTTGCCTCATAAGGCACCCAAGGCTTTCATTTCTGAAGTGGGGGAATTCTTTTATCCCTGATTTTCCATGACCTGCATAACGGGCATTACTAAGATTGACATAAAATTTTGGGGGAGGATGGAGAGCCTTTAGCTGGGTGGATTGTGTTTTGTGGCAAAAATAGAAACAGCTCTGCGCCTGCCTCTCCTTTAATTGGCCACACACACAAAACCCCATTTGCCTCCAGTTCACCAGGTGAGCTGCCTTTTCCCAATTAACTAATTCACAGTTAACTAAAAGCTATTTTCTTGGCTCTTTTCTTCCTCAAATCCTTTTCTCCGGAAGGCAAAGCGAAAGACGTTTTTAATCTCTCTTAGTTCCTTACACACACACACACACACCCAAAAAAGGAAGGTCTCCTTTTGAATGGAGTCTGAGCAACATTAAAAGAAAACCCCATCCAAATCTGGGCAATTTATTTCCAGACCAAAGCTATGGGTGATCTTAGGAAACGGGAAGAGGAGAATACCCCTAAAAGCAGATGGAACAACAACTACAAAAAGCGGGTGGAAGGGGATTTAATGAAATGACATAGAACCACGCACACACAGAACTGGTAGGAAAAAAATTGGAAACCCACCACTGCACCACACTATAAAAACAAAATGTTGAGACTCTAGAAAGAGCGCTTTGCCACTGCTCCAGGCTTAAAGTTAGGGACATGCATGATGGGAAGAGAGCGTTGTTGTGTGGGGCTGCTGGTTTGACCTCAACAAGGGAGGGTCTACATTAATTCTGTGTGTTACTTGACAGGAATAGTTAATGAGGACTGTTGAGCAACCATGATGATTAAGGGACTGGAGGCTTAAACATACGACGGACGAACGGTTGCAAGAACTGAGCATGGCTAGTCTAGGGAAGAGAAGGACCAGGGGAGACATGATAGCGGTCTTCCAATATTTGAGGGACTGCCACAGAGAGGAGAAAGGGGTCAAGCTATTCTCCAAAGCACCTAAAGGCCAGACAAGGAATAATGGATGGATGCTGATCAAGGAGAGATTCAACCTGGAAATAAGGAGAAACTTTCTGACAGTGAAAGAATCAATATGGAACAGAAGTTGCCTTCGGAAGTTGTGGGAGCTTCATCCCTGGAGGCTTTCAAGAAGAGATTAGACTGCCATTTGTCAGAAATGGTGTAGGGTTTCTTACTTGGGTGGCGGGTTGGACTAGATGACCTACAAGGTCCCTTCCCACTCTTTTAATCTAATCTAATCTAATTGTTGGTTTGCCTTCTTGTATTGACAGCAGCTTGGAAGACTTGGGGTTTTTTTTTAAGAAAAACAGTGTCCTGTTGCACACTACATATAAGCTGCGACAGAATTCGCTATCTTTAGTAGGCTATAAATGTATTCCGCAGCGACAACAAAAATGGGTTTTTGGCAGGGAGCATTATGAATATTACAAAACAAAATGTGTTGTTTTTAAGATGTTTTTATAACCCAAGTTAATTTGTCTCTCACACTTCAAGACTAGGAAACGGAAGCCGTCCTAAAGCGGAAGAGAGCAGTTTGCAATTACTGTTATCCCCACCCCCCCTCCACCCCACCAGAAAGAGAGAGACAGAGAGAGAGAGAGAGAAGAAAAGAAATATGCGACAACATTTTGGCACAAAAATCCTGGGCATCATCCAGCGCAATATCTCTAGCTGAAAGGAGATTGAAATGAATGGGAATTGTACAAGGGATGTTAATGAAAACAAGATGAACAGATGCAAGAGGATGAAAGAATAAACCAGCTATGGGATGAGACTGAACTAATCTCCCCAGATCCTGGAAAAAAAATAACAGAATAACAGAGTTAGAAGGGACCTTGGAGGTCTTCTAGTCCAACCCCCTTCTTAGGCAGGAAACCCTACACCACTTCAGACAAATGGTTATCCAATCTCTTCTTAAAAACTTCCAGTGCTGGAGCATTTACAACTTCTGGTGGCAAGTCGTTCCACTGGTTAATTGTTCTCACTGTCAGGAAATTTCTCCTGATCTGAGGCAGGATTAGGCATGCTATGCGGAAAGAAGAGATAAAATTTTACCTTTTTACTCATGAGTCAGAGGGGCACTACAGGAAAGCTCATCGTAATTGAGCCTGGAATTTATTATCATTTTTACAACATTTTTTTAAATTATTTTTGTATTGATTTTCTATTAAATACATTTCTTACTGCTTAACAAACATCGTGTTTTCTGAGTATTTAGTTTGCTTAACAATACAAATTTACGCTCTTAATCTTCCACCCCCTTTTTTTCCAACCATTGGTAAAATGAATTCCATGTTGGATAATATTCTACATCTTCTTTCAGTTTAATTTTCAGTGTCAGTCTGTCCATTTCTGCACAATCTTGTATCTTGTATCTTTTCATCACACGGTGTATTTTGATTTTTCCAGTATTGCGCAAATATAATCCTCAGTTCTTTTACGACAGTTGTTAAGTGAATGCTGCAGTCATTCATTGAATCCATGTCCCACAATGGGAATATTTTTTTTTCCAGCAGAAATTGGAAGTCAAGGCTGTAAACCAGCAAAAAAAAAAAAAACCCATTGCGAATTGTGGTTATGTGACCATAGGACAATGCAAACAGCCATAAAGATGCTTTAAAAAGTTGCTATGGGACCAGAATGTGATCCCCTTGACACAGGGAGTGTGACCCATTGTAGCTCCCAAAACAGGTTGTAAGTAGCTCTGGAGAGGTCTGTTGTAACTTTGAACAGTCATTAAGCGATCACTCGTAAGTCAAGGACTACCTGTATTGCTACAGGTACAGTTAGATACATTGTCACCAAAGGAAGTATAAATACCTGTTCTGACCCGGCTCCCAAACATGAGAAGCCCTCTGTAGTTAAATAAATGTTTCCTTGATTAGGAGTGCCAGCAGCCCTGGTAAAAGGTCCCTCCCTCCTTCCCTCCCTCCCTCCCTCCCTCTCTCTCTCTCTCCTTAAAGCAGGCTAACAAGTCTGTCCAGCAGGAATATGAATAGTTGTCTGCACACCTATTCATCTCTGCTCCCCCCCCCCAGAGCTAGGGTGGGGCTTCACTAGCAGCGATGTCTTTTCTGTCCCAAGGACCGGCCCATAGATTTCCACTGCTCTCCTCTCCTCTGCCTTCTGTGCATCTGTGAGTCAGGCACTGGACTCAGCTGTTCCTCTTCTTCTTCATTAACCACCTCCAGACCTGGGGCCTGTTGAATCTCTATCTGAGGGCTGATGAATGGCCCAGGCTCCACCTCTGTCTCTATCTCTGACACCTCCATTCCCTCTTCACCCCTGGAGCTCTCAGGCTGCTTTGATGCTGTCCCTGACTTGGCTGCTGGAGGGGCCAGTGACCGACAGCTCAACAGAGGATACAGACTGGGTTCACACAACCTACCTTCAGCACCTCAGAGAAAAACTAAGCTGATTCATACAGTCAACGTTAACCTTGGTCGGATTTTTGCGCTTTACATTAAGGTTCCAACAATCTTTTTGGCACCATGGACCAATTTTGTGGTAGACCATTGTTTTCACAGACTGGGACGAGAAGGAACAGCATGCAACTTAGATCCCTATGCAAATTCAGCTCACCTCCATCTATGCAGCCTGATTTCTAACAGGCCGCAGTCCAGGACCAGTCCCTGGCCCAGGGATTGAGGTTGGAGTCCCCTGATTTACAGGACAAAGCTCTTGTGTGAATGTGCTGAGCTCTGGAAATGAGTGACTTCCATCTTCTTGGTTATTGGAGTGCTGCTGCAGTTTGCAGTCTCTCTCCTTTCCCGGCTTGTTTGATTGCCTGGGGAACTTCTTCTCATAAAAAAGGCTGCCTGCTCCAAGCAGCTGAGCCCCTGTGCAAGGAGACGGATGCAAAGCATAAGCTAATGTGTACATTCCCGCTTGCCCTGAAAGTTGGTGGCCTGTGACTGCTTTTTATGCATTCTAGAGAAGCCTAAAGTAGCTTTAGAGAGAGCGTTCACTGTTCATTGCTACCCTCCATGGGCGGGAATGAGACTTTCTCCCTTAGCTTTCTCCTCTCGTGTTGCAATCAGATTGCTAAGTTGACCTTGTATGCTGGAGGAACTTCAAACAAGCTACTGTGTATGTAGTTGAGCATGGATAGTGGTTTAATCAACAAAGGATGACATGGTAAACAAACCGTAGCTAAGAGTGCTCTGTGAAGCTAGTCGCAAAGGCCAGCATGCAAAGGCAAGATTACAACGTTTAGAAGAACAGAATTGAAATGGACCTTGGAGGTCTTCTAGTCCAACCCTTGCTCAAATAGGAAACACTATACCTTTCCAGACAAATGGTTGTCCAATCTCTTCTTAAAAGATTCCAGGATTGGAACACCCACAACTTTTGGAGGCCAGTCATTCCACTGATTCTGTCAGGAAATTTCTCCTTATTTCTACGTTGCTTCTCTCCTTGATCAGTTTCCATCCATTCATTCTGCCTTTAGGTGCTTTGGAAGATAGCTTGACTACCTCTTCTTTGTGGCAACCCCTGAGATATTGAAATACTGCTATCATGTCACCCCTGGTCCTTATTTTCATTAAACTAGACATGCTCAATTTCTACAACTGTGTTTTATATGTTTTAACCTCTAATCATCTTTGTTGCTCTTCTTTGCACTCTTTCTAGAGTCTCATATCTTGTTTATATCATGACAATCAAAACTGGATGCAATATTCCAACCGTGGTCTTATAAAGCAGTGCTAACAAGAAAGTCACACGTCTTATCCAGTTCTTTTTTTGCAGTTATTGGAGAGAAAGAGGGAGGGAGGGGGGAGAGGGAGAAAGGGGGGAAGGGAGAGAGAGAGGGAGGGGGGAGAGAGAGGGAGGGAGGGAGGGACGGAGGAATAATCTCAGTTGACAGATGGTACAAATTTCAATGCATGCATTATAGGAAAATTGTCGGCATCTAAGGTCTTGATGCATACTGAATAACTGTGCAATATAACTTCAGCTGATGCATGTGACTTAGAAATGAATCCATTCTTGAAAGATTCCTTCTTGCCAAAAAATACTTTAAAAAAGCGAGATTCTGGCCTATCCTTCCTTGCCCCATTCAGAACAGATACACAATGTGCAATGAATATGCAACAGCGTACAATGAGAAGTGCACAGCTCAAAGAAACCCTCCATCTTGGAGAGAAGCTGGCTATGAGTACTTTCAAAAATGACCTTCTTTGAATTATCTGGAGGGGGAAAAAATCAACAGCACTTACATTTACTCAAAATGCATCTCTCAAATGAAAGGTTATTATTGAAGAAGTTCTTGCCTAGGAACTTGGCTGGTGGAATTGGCGAAGTTCAACTAACTTATCCCTTTCTCCCCATCTGAAAACAGGAAACAGTGGTAACTTGGTATTCAACTGCTTTGAAATTCATCAAACTCCACACATTTTGACACAAACATTTTGTCCCAGTACTTATCATTTGTTTAATATCAGTGAACAAATAGAACTTATCAGTGTCAACTGCCTTGCGCCTCACTATATTTTTCTTTATAGGGAAAATTTGTTTGGTACTTCTTATTTTTGGTACTCATCGCATCTCTGATAACCAATTAATGATGAGTACTGATGTACCACTGTATTTTTATTTATTTATTTGTAACCTGTTTTAATGCTTTTTACAAATAACTTAAGGTGGCAAAGATATCCACCATACCTTCCTCCTCCTGTTTTCTTACAACTATCTGTATTCATGCAACTATCACTGGGAAGGAGAGCATCAAAAGGTAGGCATAACTTACAGGTATGCCTGTAAACAGGTGTGTGGAGGATAGACAGGATCACAGCAGTTTTACACACCATGCTATTTCCAGTCCATCACATGTAATCGAGCAATTTAAGGGTTGTAGAACATAAAATAGCAGAGTTGGAAGGACCTTAGAGGTCTTCTAGTCCCTGCTCAAGTAGAAGGCCCTACAACTTTTCAGACAAATGGCCGTCCAGTCTCATCTTAAAAGTCTCTACTTGTTGTGGTTAGCCGGCAGCAATTGCCAACGACTGAGGAGAGCGCGGACTCAGATGAGGGGCCAGGACCATTAGGGAGTGGACTGCTGCCTTCAGAGATTGTGGGGGCTGGCAGCAGAGATGAGCAGGTTCCCAAGGAGCCTGTGCCAAGTGTGCGTGCGCGCAGGATTACTCAGAGGAAAGAACAATTACAGCAGCACAGGTGACTCAGGAGTAAGGCTGCAAGGTAATGGCCCCTCCCTCAAGAAGATAAAAGCCAGCTGGGAAACAAACCTTTGCAGAAGGCAAAGACGTTTTGAAACTCCAGCCTCATGGACATTCTAGTATCCTGTGTTTGTATTTGAAAATTCTTATTTTGCAAATTATTTCTTGTCTGCTATCTTTTAACAAGTCTCACACTGTTTGACAAGGCTTGTGCTTATCACAGCTAATTATTTTGTAAACGCATTACAAGGTTTCTGTTCTTTTTGAATTGTGTTTGATTTGTCAGAAAAGGGTGTGGGTCAGAACACTAGTAATGGAGCACCCACAACTTCTGAAAACAAGGCATTCCACTGATTAATTGTTCTCACTGTTAGGAAATTACTCCTTAGTTCTTGGTTGCTTCTCTCCTTGATTAGTTTCCATCCATTGTTTCTTGTCAAAGGTGATTCACCCATCAGAATGGAAGCATCAAGTCTAATAAACAGGTTTTATTCAGTCACATTCTACAATAACATGACTAGACATAACAATAGCCTTCAACGTCTCTAACTGCATACTCTGAGACAAGCATCTGGAAGTTTTCTTGGACAAATAATTGGGGGCTTTGAGTCACATTAATTTCAGCATTCTGCAGAGTCCCCAGACCATTTAACACAGGAAGAGTTGTCAGCTGAAAGTCCTCGAAAAGATTGCTGCAAAAATTTCTAAGTTGTACCATTAAGACTTCACAACCTGCTAGAGTGAATGCTGAAATGCTACCACAAAATAATGTTTTCCAAAGGACTCATCTGTTTAATCATCACCATGTTAATGACTCAATCTTTGACTAGAGAGTATTGTTACTCAGAATCCCAGGGTGAAGCACATTAAAGGTAGACTATGAAGAATACAGTTTCCTACGTAGGGAGGTATATGCTCTACAGAATATTCACATACTTCCTCTTGTTGTAAGAAGAACATAAGCTTTGTTCATCTAGGGATGGTGCTCAGATAGTTTGGTCTACTTCATAGTGTGCTCTGAGCTTTTGAATTTCACAAAAGGACCAATTTCCTCAATTCAGCTTTCCTCAACATCATGTACATTCCCTTCCGTGGCATACTGTTCCACTTTTTGCCTACTGCAAATGCATCTGATTGACTGAAAGTTCGGTCCAAAGGGCCTTATGACCAAGTAACTGAGATGTCTTCAACTGAGCAATGGTTCCAAAGAAAGCTGTAAAGGCTCCGACTAACAAACCCAAACAAATCAGAACTCTGAGATCTGGCTCCTTCTCAAAGGTCCTCTTTATCAGCACAGCTTCAATGGAAAACCAAATCTAAATCTTTCCTGCACTTTTTGTATAATTAAATTAGGAAATAACCCCCATCCCCAGATGTCACAGGACACATTGGCCATTTGGGTTAATGGACGGGCTCTTCAGGCACTCCTTCCCCAACCTTATCCTTTGCCAGTGGAGATGACCTTGATCCTCAAGAGAAAGCTCTTTGTTGTGTCTAGTAAGGATTCCAACCTCCTTCCCCACTTCCCCCTCCGTGTGGCAACTGAGGAACAGAAAGATGGCTCTGGCCAGGTTCAGTTAGAGGTTGACAAAACTCTATCATCTGCACCTCTATAACTGTCTGGTTTGGTTCTGCAACCCAACAGGACAGACACAGACTTCAGAGAAGAATTAGGACCGCAGAAAAAACAATTACTACCAACCAGCCTTCAGTCCAGGACCTGTATACTGCACGGGTCAAAAAGAGGGCTGTGAAAATATTTACAGACCCCTCACATCCCAGACAAAAACTGTTTCAACTCCTTCCCTCAAAACAATGCTATAGAGCCCTGCACACCAGAACAACTAGACACAAGAACATTTTTTTCCCCGAAAGCCATCACTCTGCTAAACAAATAATTCCCTCAACAATGTCCAACCATTTACAGAGTCTGCTCTACTATTACTGTTAATCTTCTCATCACTCCTTATCACCCATCCCCTCCCACTTGTGACTGTATGACTGTAACCTTGTCGCTTGTAGCCTAACAGTTTATATTGACTGTTTCCTAGTATGATTTGATTGCTTATTGTACCCTACGACTATTATTAATTGTTGGAACTTATGATTCTTGATGAATGTATCTTTTCTTTTATGTATATTGAGAGCATTTGCACCAAGACAAATTCCTTGTGTGTCCAACCACACTTGGCTAATAAAGAATTCTATTCTATTCTATTCTATTCTAAAAGCATCTGGAACAGACAATAATGTGGGCTCCTTCATGCTCTCTGAGCTTGGTTTTTTTTATTTATTTTGCTGTTGTTTCATTGCCAAACTAGAGAACATCATCAGTGCTAGAAGGGAGCAGGTTTCCCTTCCTTTTTATATACTAGTAGTTTGCCCTGTCGGTGTTGTTGGGAGAGTTCTTGGTGGTTCCTTGATTAGGGTCTTGTTTACTCTTGATTAGTTGCCTGAGTTGGTAGTTCTTTGATTAGGGTCTTGTTTACTTCTTGATTTTTGGTCTAGTGTCGATCTTGGTGTTAATCTCTGATCAAACCTGAGCTACAAATATTTTCTTCCATCGAGGACAGACAATGTATGATCAGAACAAGCCGACACTTATACCATCCGATTAAAGCTCCCTGGTGGTGGGGATAGTTAGGGACTTCTTCTGACCTTTGTTCCGCCATGGAATCAGCAGAATGCTTGACCGTGCACCACACCAACTCCTCTGAAGCTGAATTAAGGAGGTAAGGAGGCGCCTCTTCTTGAGCTCTTGTTCATACGTTTTCAGGGGCCAACCTCCATGCTTGTTTCTCTCCAGCGTCTCCAAATTGCCTTCTCGTTCCACACATCTTTCCCAACTTGGCATTTACAAACAGACCATTGTCTGCCATTATTTCCCAAATTGGGAGGGAAAGGTCATCTCTTTCCCTTCCCTGCAGGGCAGTATGAGGGTCTCTTAGATGCTGCATTGCTGGGATCAAAATTGTGGGAAAGATAGCTGGAAATACAGAGAGAGATTGAGAAGAAGGCACTGGGAAAATCTCTTCTCCTACATACCTCCCGGAGAGAACCGTGTCCTTCTTACCAGAGCTCTTGCTCTTCATTTATTGTGCTGGAATTCCATCTGTTCATCTGTTCATCTATATCCTATGGTTTGGGTAGATTAATTGGACAGAAAACAGTTTCCAGTGCTTTCAGCTGAACAATGGGGTCCTCGTGTGGTGTCTGAGCCTATTAATGGGACTGAATATAAATAATATGTGCATGACAATCATCCTTAGTTTCACAATTAAAAAAAAACAAAAACTCCACTGCACAGAGGGCTCTGTAGGGCAGACAGAGCCATTCTTGTTTTCAGGGTGGAAAAGATTCCATTTCAACCTTTAAAATTGTTCATTGTGGCTGGGTGAACCAGAGAAGAGCCTCAACTCCTCTTGGAATGACATCCTAGCCTAGATTGGCTACAAATATTGGCCTGGATCCTTGCTGTTGTCGCTAAAGATGCATCTATGGAATCGTAGATAACAGGGAACTTAAAAGATCCTCTAATCCAGGTGGGATTACCCGTAACCCATGGGCCAGTGGTGGGATTCAAATTTTTTTACTACCGGTTCTATGGGCGTGGCTTGGTGGGCATGGCAGGGGAAGGATACTGCAAAATCCCATTCCCTCCCCGCCCTACTAACCTGATTTCCAGCTCCGTTCTCCTGTGCAGGGCAACAAGAGAAGACCCAGACAATCAACTGGAACTCAGGAGGCCGAAAATAGATGGGGGTGGGGCCAGTCAGAAGCAGTATTGGCTGATTATCTGAACTACTGATTTGATTGCTGATTGTATCCTATGATTATCATTAAGTGTTGTATGTTATGATTCTTGATTCTTAACGAATGTATCTTTTCTTTTATGTATACTGAGAGTGTTTACACCAAATTCCTTGTATGTCCATTCACACTTGGCCGATAAAGTTTTCTATTCTATTCTATTCTACTCAAAATTTCCGCTACCGGTTCTTCAGAACTGGTCAGAACCTGCTGAATACCACCCCTGCCAGGGGCTACATGCAACTGTAGACAGCTAGTATTGTGGTCCTACAAGATCATAAATTTCTAGCATTATTATATAATGTTTAGCATTATTTATATGCATTAACTACATTATATATTTAATATGTGGCCCAAGACAATCCCTCTTCACTCAGTGTGGCCCAGGCAAGCTAAAAGTTTGGACACCCATATGCCTTGCAGACAGCTGGTCATTTGCATCCTTTTAGAGGGTCGTTGAAGCACTTGGAGGTTTACCTGTGTCCTCAGGGTCACCTGAGTTCCTGTAGTCTGAATTTTTCTGGAAATCTGTTCATACTTCCACACCCTTCAAATGGTGTGGGAATATGAACAGATTTCCAAAAAAATTCTAAAACTCTTCTGAAAAACTCAGGATTGGTATGACTCAGGTGACCCTGTTGACACATATAAACCTCCAAGTGGCCTCAATGACCCTCTAAAAGGATGCAAATGACCAGCTGTCCGCAAGGAGTATAAATCCTTCCATTCCCCACCATCCACTCAGAACTGAAGGAGCTTCTTGGATGAGAAGTGAAACATCTTCAAAGAAAAAACAAGAATGTCCAGTTGCCTCCTGAAAAAGCACCTGTGAGATGGCTAGTGGTCATGTCTCATGGGGACTGCAACTCAACACCTGCTCAGTTAGAGGTTCCTCACCCCTACCTATGATATTATGGAGGGCATATTGCCATCGTCATCAGCCATTCAGTGTCCAAGATGGCCACTCTGTGGAGGACACAGCCGCATAATTCTACTTTTGTCCCACCAGGTTTTGCCTGTTTATCAAAAATGATAAACTTTTCTTCTTTGGGGGGGCAAACTTTTCTTGGTATCCACTTAGTTTTGGTTGCAGCTGAAACTTATTCTTGACTTTGATCCAATGAGTCAGCCCACAAAGTCTTAATCAGCACGGCTTGTGCGATAGCCTTCCCTCACTAGATTCATCACCATCGATTAGCACTTCTAAGGGGAACGTTTTTAAAAAACAGGACAGTAGGAGTACATGCTGAGCGCCAGCCCCCTCCTTCTGAGCCTGATTGACAGGTTTGGCTTCAGAACCGCCTCTCTCCTCTCCCACCATGCCAGCCTTACACGATGTCTTTGCTTCGTCAACCTTCAACTTCCTCCTGGCTCAACCGCCTTCACCTTGCTCGACAACCTGAGCGAGACTGACTCAGCCTGCTTCCCCCGCCCTCATCCTTGCTACTGCAGACCTTGCTGTCACATGAACAAAACCTGAGAGTGGGAAGGAGGGGGGACAATGGGTGAGATGATTCTGCTGGCAGCTGGAAGAACTTGTGAAGTGTCACAAAAGGAGTGAGCCTTTTGTGTTGCTTTTTTTTTGACTAAGCACATTTTGTCATCCACAGCTTTCCCCCAGCGATGACTAAGAGCCTTTTTGATTCTTCACCCTTAGAAGAGCTTCGTGGAGCTCTTCCACAGACAGCTGGAATTGCACAGTCATGCCGGTGTCATCCCACCCCTAAGGACCAAGGAAACGGGCTTGATATATTGCAAGGTTAGAAGAAGAAGAAGAAGAAGGGGGGATTAAACCAGGATTTACTTTCTCGCCGCTTCGGCGTATTTGTCCTTGCTCTTCTTGAGGGTGAGAAGAATAACAAAACAGAATCTGCTGCCCATGCCAATCTAGGACTCTCATCCAGAAAAAGCACAGATAAGGGACTGTGGGTAGCACCCAAGCTATCCTAGATTGACAGCGTGTTTCTTCACTTGTTCTGTTAACCTCCTTGCAAATCCAGCCACAACAGGCAAAGATAAGACACAACCCACAGAGACAGCGAGTGCCAAAGAGCAGAAGTCAAGCAAACAACTCCAGCTGGTATCTCAAGGAATCCAATAGACAACGACTGAGCAACAGAGGAGAAATGCTAAGGTTACTAAGGTTTTGCGTTTCAGCCTTCAAAGGGTCTACTTAGGGTTAGCTGCTATGCTTTAAAGGGACTATTTAAAAATGGGAATTTAAGCTTGAATTAGATCTGTGACCTCTAACGAAGCTTCCCTTGCAAGTGTTCCCACATTTCTCAGCTTCTTGAGAATGAAATGTCAAATGCCATTTCAAGAAATTGCTTGCTATCTGTTTGAGCATTAAGAGGGATTATTTGTTCGGTTTGGTCTTTAGAGGAATATTTCATCAGATCTAGGGCAGTAGTAGGATTCAAAAAAATTTACTACTGGTTCTGTGGGCATAGCTTGATGGGTGTAGCTTGGTGGGCATGGCAGGAGAAGGATACTTAAAATCTCCATTCCCTCCCTACTCCACTAACCTGCTTTCCAGCTCTGTTCTCCTGTGCAGGGCAACAAAAGAAGACCCAGCCAATTAGCTGGGACTCAGGAAGCAGAGAATAGATGGAGACGGGGCCAATCAGAGGTGGCATTTGCCGGTTATTGAACTACTCCAAATTTCCGCTACTGGTGGTTCTCCAGAATTGGTCAGAACCAGCTGAATACCACCTCTGATCTAGGGCCACCAAATATAAGCATTTCTTCCTCTTTCAGTGGCCACAATACGAAAAAAGATGTTGAGATCTGGAAAGGGTGCAGAGAAGAGCAACAAAAATCAATAGGAGCTAGAGGCTAAAACATACGACAAATGGTTACAGCAATTGGGTACGTGTAGTCCAACGAAAAGAAGGACTAGGGGAGGCTTGATAGCACTGCCCCAATATTTGAGTGGCTCCTACAAGGACGAGGGAGGGTCAAACTATTTTCCAAAGTGCCAAAAGGCAAGACAAGAAACAATGATTGGAAACTAGTCAAGGAGAGAAGCAACCTAGAACTAAGAAGGAGAAATCGCTAAATGGTGAGAGCAATCAACCAACAGAACAACTTGCCTTCAGAAGTTGTGGGTATTCTATCACTGAGTACTTTCAAAAAGACAACCCTTTGTCTAAAATGATACAAAGTCTCCTCCTTGAGCAGGGGCTTAGACTAGAAGCTCTCCACGGTTCCTTCCATCATTCTATGATGTAAATCTAATCTTATGAAGCTTCTCCTCCACTAATACAGAATTGCTAACTAGGGCATACAAAACCTTTGCTAGACCAATACTCAAATGCAGCTCATCTGCCTGGAATCCGCACTGTGTATGAGACATTAACACAACTGAGCGAGTCCAGAAGTATTTCATGAGAAGAGTACTACACTCCTCTGCTCGCAACAGAATACCCTACACCACCACGCTCGAAATTTTGGGCTTGGAGGACCTTGAACTACGCCGCCTATGGTTGGATTTAAGCGTTAGCACACAAAATTATCTGCTACAATGTCCTAACAGTCAATGACTACTCCAGCTTCAACCACAACAATACAAGAGCACACAACAGATACAAACTCAATATAAACCACTCCAAACTCGATTGCAGAAAGTACGACTTCAGCAACAGAGTGGTCAATGCCTGGAATGCACTATCTGACTCTGTTGTTACAGAGTCAAACCCGCACTCCTTTAACCTCAAACTATCCACTATTGACCTCACCCCATTCCTAAGAGGTCTGTAAGGGCCGTGCGTAAGTGCACCATCGTGCCTCCCGTCCCTGTCCTATCGTCCCCATTTATTCATACCTATTTCCTGTATCCTTACTCATGTTTATACTTATACCTATTATCTTGTAAGCGATTGACAAATCAAATAAATAAATAAAATAAATGAACAAATATTCTGGGCTTCTTCTCTTCGGGTGTCATGCTGAAGCAATCTGGCAGATGTTCTGCAATTCACCCATGGTTCAAAAGTGTGGAATATTCTGAGAATTGACTTTCACACATCTGAACTTGGAAGTCATGCCCGATTCTAAATTACAACCAGTGGCTGGTATTGTGGAGTTACAGGCTGTTTCAGTGTGTTCCTGACCTAATCCATCTTCTTTGAAAACTTGAATTTGCAAAAAGAGATAAACATTTAGCTGTACGCGTGCATAGGTAAGTGCATTGTGCTGGATATTGCAGCCAGCTTTGGTCATAGAAGAAAGTATTCAAAGAACGGGTTAATCTTCATCCCACTCAATATATTATTAATTGTATAAATATGTGAAGGTATGTGTGAGGCTCTGCTGTCTGCAATTATGCATCTTTGCACATCCTAGTTTCTACATGTGTGACAAAACAGGGAGAAAGTTGGCTCAGGTCAATCTTCTGCAAGCATAGATTACTAGGAATCAGCCAGCTTGTGAAAACACTTTTGTCGACCAGGTGCCATGGAAACACCATTCCTATAAAAATACTCTATAGCATTTGCTTTAAAAAGTAACTAATTGAGGCGCGAAGGGATGACACCAGTTGGAATTTATTCCCTGTGAGCTGCTGACGAGGACAGCGAGACCTTCTGGGTAATGAGAAGTGGCACTGGATTGCTTAAGAGATGTTGACAAGCGACTTTTTTTGGCGGGGCGGCGGGGGAGTAAGGAAGAAAAGTGGAATGGGGCTGGTTCTCAAACCTGTGTGTCTGAAAGGATGAGGGGTTGCAGAATTAACCTTGCATTCCAGTGGTGGGATCCAAAATTTTTTACTACTGGTTCTGTGGGCGTGGCTTGGTGGGCATGACAGGGGAAGGATACTGCAAAATCCCATTCCCTCCCCACCCCACTAACCTGCTTGCCAGCTCCATTCTCCTGGGCAGGGCAACCAAAGAAGACCCAGCCGATCAACTGGGACTCAGGAGGCAGAGAATAAATGGGGGTAGGGCCAACTAGAGGTGGTATTTGCTGGTTCTCCGAACTACTCAAAATTTTGGCTACCGGTTCTCCAAAACTGGTCAGAACCTGCTGAATTCCACCTCCGTTGCACTCCCCTCGCATTGCCCCCTCCCATGCTTATATTTGAAGCCTACCCCCATGGTTGACATTTAAGATGAAAATTTCCTTGGACAAGACAGCCATCTCAACTCTCTCTCTCTCTCTGTCTCTCTCTGTCTCTCTGTCTCTGTCTCTCTCTGTCTCTGTCTCTCTCTGTCTCTCTCTGTCTCTCTCTCTCTGTGTGTGTTTGCATATGTATGCATATGTATACATATCTCATCTAGGATGGGAGTTTCTTTGGAGAAGACAACCATTTGAACTGTTTACATTTTGGGGGGAAAAATATGTATAAAATATATAAACAGTTAAAATGGTTATCTTCTCCAAAGCAACTCCCATCCTAGATGTCAACCATGGGGTGATTATATGTACACACGTGTGTGTGTGTGTGTGTGTGTGTGTGTGTGTGTGTGTGTGTGTGTGACATCTAAGATGGAAGCTTCTTTGGAGAAGACAACCATTTCAACTGTGTTTTTCCCGCACCCCCTACTATATTACTAAACTACACACAATGAAGATACAATTGAGGTTATATGATGGCTGCCAAGTGGTTCAATTAAACAGCTAACCATGTCTGGGCAAACTGAAAAGATGTTCTTGATTAATTAGCAGTTTGGCATGTTTGAGTGCCTTTGGTAATGGAAAAATATTCACCTGATCATTTTCTCTTCCTCCCTACTAACAGGTGGGCTCTCAGCTCTTCTAAAAATCATGTTTTTTTTAAAAAAAATCATCTTATCAAGTTATGTGAATCTGGCCCTGATGGTCTTTGTGCCATGCTTTAGGAATTAGGGTGCTGTATGAACTCAACCATTTTCAATTTATTCAATAAAACACAATGAGATGTGGGAACTCATGCATAGAGCTCATTGGGCCAAGTAGCCCATTATCAGTAACAGCTGTCCAAACTTATGGGCAGCCTTGCTGGAGAATGCCAGGAGCTGACCCTGAACCTCATTGATTGGAAAGTAGAGACTCTATTCTCAAGCTATAACTATTCCCCATCTGTTAAAATCAACCAATTATTGACTGGACTTTCAAGGTGTCTACCTGTTCTTACAAGATGGATAGACCCAATTATATTAGTGTAGACTGCACCATTGGAAGAGTGGAAGGACTGGTTAGATCATCATGGGGAAAAAAATCTATCCTCTGGTTGCTAGGAGTCAACAAGGACTTAATGGATCATCATCATCATCTTCATCATGTTCTTCACATTGAACCCAACTTAGTAAGATACCCTGGAGCCTGGATAGCCTTCTCCAAACAGCCTCTTTCTTAGAACCTGAAGAGCCAAATGTCATGGTTCCAAGCAGTGGTGGGATTCAAATATTTTTACTACCGGTTCTGTGGGCATGGCTTGGTGGGCATGGCTTGGTGGCAGGGGAAGGTTACTGCAAAATCCCATTCCTTCCCCACCCCACTAGCCTCCTTTCCAGATCCATTCTCCTGTTCAGGGCAACCAAAGAAGACCCAGCCAATCAGCTGGGACTCAGGAGGCACAGAATAGATGGGGTTGGTGGGGCCAGTCAGAGGTGGGATTTGCCAGTTCTTCGAACTACTCAAAATTTCTGCTACCAGTTCTCCTGGACTGGTCAGAACCTTCTGAATACTATCTCTAGTTCCAAGTAATAAATCCATAGCAAGCAAGCATGAGGCATGTAGATTCCTCAAAGAATACTTTTATTTGGAATTATCATATTGGCACATATTTGGTGAAAACCGACTCTAAGATCTCCTGCGGTTGTCCACTTAATTAAAAGCAATACGTTTCCCACTTTTTCAAAAAAAATCGATCACATGGTCCAAACGCCGAACAGGCTGGCAGCCGGGTGACATCACTCTGCCTTCTTCTGACCAGGTGTGAGACTGTCCTTGGTTCCCAAGAGAAAACATATTGTTTTGGCTTATATGTTCCCCTCTATCTAACTTCCCCCCTCTCTATCCCTCAGCTCCAGTGTGGCAACACCGAAGCGGTCAGAAATGGCTTCAGTCAGGTCAGCTTCAGGGTTGACACCAAGGGCTTCCTGCATCATCCTGCCTGTCCTATCATAGAGGAAGAACATCAAGCAGGGGCCACGACTACCAAGACCACGTCTCTCTAATCTCCATTAGAGAACAGAGATGGACAGGAAGTTTCAGGAACTTTTTCATCTATCTCATTTCTTTTCAGGCCTCAGATCTCCTTGCTAGTTTCGAAACCCTTCTAGCCAACACAATGGCCACCAAGATACAAGTGGACACAGATTCAATGGCCCTCTGAGGAAACTGAGGACTAGGGGATGGTGAGAAATGGACTCCAATGACCCCATGGATAAGACAGAAGACAAAGCCGCTACCTGTCTGCAAAGCATATTGGGCGAGAGCCCCCTGTCCAACCCGTCCTGTAGAAATTCTACAATGTCCCCAATAGAGGCCTCCAGGGCCAAACAACTAGTCTTATTACACCAATGCAAAAAAATCCTCCAAGTGGCATCATAAATGAAATTGGTAGATGCTTTTCTAGATGCCTGTATAGTATCTATGACTATAGAAGAGAATCTGTCCTTGGTTAACGATCCCCACTCAATCTCCATACTGCTAGGAACTGTCCAGTGGTGGTATTCAGCTGGTTCTAACTGATTCTGGAGTACTGGTATCGAAAATTTTGAAGAACCAGCAAACACCACCTCTGACTGGCCCCACCCACCCGCCCCCGGTATTACTTCTCACCTCTCCTATATTCTGCTGTTTTTAGGACAGCTGATTCACCTGGCAGAACAGATTGCCATGCCTCAGCTGAGCTAAAAAACAGCACAGCGTTGATAGAGAGAGCTCTTGTGGCCTGTCAGCCGCCGTCCCCTCCAGCAGCTGAATCAGAGGAAGAGGAGGAGGTGTGGGAGTCAGGGTCAGCATCAGGGAAACCTGGGAGCTCTGAGGGGGAAGTGGGACTGGAGCTGGCAGAGAGAGACAAAGAGAGAGAGAGAGAGAGAGAGAGAGAGAGAGAGAGAGATGGAGCCTGGGCTGTCCGTCAGCCCTCAGATGGAGAGTCAACAGCTCCCAGGTCTGGAGGTGGCTGATGAGGAAGAGGCGGAACAGCTGGGTCCAGTGCCTGATGTGCAGATACACAGAAAGCAGAGGAGAGGAGGGCAGTGGAAATCTATGGGCCGGTCCTTTGAACAGAAGAGCCACTGCTGCTAGCAAAGTCCCACCCTAGCTCTGGGGATAAAAGGCAAGGGATAGAAATGAATAGATGTGGCAGACAACTATTCAACTTCCTGCCGGACAGACTTTTTAGCCTGCATTGAATGGAAAACTATTAGGTGCTCCTAATAAAGGAATCTTTGAGTTCACTTCAGAGGGTTTGTCGTGTTTGGGGAGCTGGGTCAGAACAATAGCAAAATTCTTTACATGTGCCAGCATGTCTCACAAACCACCTTCACCCACTGCCACGCTCTGCAAGATCTGGTTGTGTTGTTCTTTAGCAAGGGAGGTTGCATGAATAACCCAGCCAGAACCTAACCTCCTTCTCAATTTTTTCCCCCTTTCGTTTCACCTTTTACTCCCTTAGCATAAAAAATAATAATAATAATAATACCACACTATCAGAGGAGGTTGACTGATAGTCTCGTGCTCGCTCGCCCACACAGCAGATGGCAGCCTCTCACTTTTGGGAGATATACACACACCCCCACACATACACACACCCAAGCGCACCCACCCACATGCACATTCTGTTATTTTTACACCTTGTCTTCCTCCGATCCCAGCATGTAAAAGATAACAGCTTGGGCTGAATATTAGCAAGAGAGGAAAAGGTAAAAAATGTTAATTCACCACCTGAGAAAGACACAAGAAGGAGTTGCATATTCCGCTGCTCCGGCCCAAATTATTGGATCCCGGGAATATCACTTGATTTTGAGGATCGAGGATTTGGGGCAAGTGCTGGTTATAAAGACATGAGCCTTTTGGGAAGCAACTTGTTCTGACCCAAACCTGGTTCCAAGAGAGCAAACACGGGACAAAGGCAGCAGTATAAACTTTTTATGTTTAAGCTAAGAATCCTGTTTTGTCACAGATAAAAGACTGCTTCCAACCAATTAGCTCCGACAAGAAAGAGCCTTGGCAAGTTTTGGCAAGGCTGCAAAAAAACAACAGATAAGAAATAGTTTACAAGAGTCTTCAAATACCAACTGTAATGTCCACGAGGCTGAGTTCAAAACGTCTTTGCCTTCTGCAAAGAACATCTGATTCACAGCTGGCTTTTATCTTCTTGAAGGAGGGGCCATTACCTTGCAGCCTTACTGCCGAGTCGCCCATGCTGCTGCAGCTGCTCTTTCCTGCGAGCAACCCTACGCACATGTGCACATGGCACAGGCTCCTCAGGAACCTCTTCATCATTGCTGCCAGCCCCCACCATCTCTGAAGGCAGCAGTCCACTCCCTAATGGTCCTGGTCCCTCATCTGAGTTCTCGTCCTCCTTAGCCCTCTGCACCTGCTGCCGGCTAACCAAAATTCACATGACCTCCTGCGTGGGAAGATAGTACAGCGTGATATAGGTAGTCCTCAAATTACAATCACTTGTTTACTGACCACTTGAAGTTACAACAGCATGGTGGGAAAAGCGACTTACACCACTCCTCGCACTTACAGCCATTGCAGTATCTCCATGGTCCCATGCTTGACATTTGGCACGTATTTACCATGATCAGATCATCATGGGTCATGTTATCATCATTTGCAACCTTTCCAGCCTGCTTCCAACACACAGAGTCAACGGGGGAAGCCAGATTTGTGCATCACCATGTGATCTGCTGAACAACTGCAGTGGTTTACTGAACAACCTTGGCAAAAAAAAATGGTCATAAGGTCAGGAGTCACTACAGTGGTGGGATTCCCCAAAAAATTACCACTGATTCTGTGGGCGTGGCTTGGTGGGCGTGGCTTGGTGGACGTGGAATGGGAAGGTTATTGCAAAATCCTCACTCCCTCCCCACCACACTAACCTGCTTTCCAGCTCCGTTCTCCTGTACAGGGCAACTAAAGAAGACCCAGCCAATCAGCTGAGACTCAGGAGGCAGAGAATAGATGGGGGTGGGGCCAGTCAGAGGGGGTATTTGCTGGTTCTCCGAACTACTCAAAATTTCCTCTACCGGTTCTCCAGAACCAGTCAGAACCGGCTGAATGCCACCTCTGAGTCACTGCCTTAACAACACGCCTTGTTTAGTAATTGAAGATCAGGTTCCAATTTTGAATGTAAGCCGAGGACACCTTTAAATGCCTGTTGTTTGTTGCATGTCCATTATCCCATCAGAGGGGTATACCTCTATTGAAAACCTCCAGTGATGGGGCACCCACAACTTCCAGAGGCAAGCAGTTCCACTGATTAATTGTTCTAACTGTCAAGAAATTTCTCCTTAGTTCTAGGTTGGTTTTGTCTTTGACACGCTTCCATCTATTACTTCTTGTCCTGCCTTCAGGTGCTTTGGAGAATAGCTTGACTCCCCCTTCTTTGGGGCAGCCCTTGAACTATTGGAAGGCTTTTATCATGTCTCCCCTAGTCCTTTTTGTTATACTAGACATGCCATAACAGAGTAACAGAGTTGGAAGGGACCTTGGAGGTCTTCTAGTCCAACCCCGTGCTCAAGCACAAAACCCTATACCATTTTTGACAAATGGTTATCCAGTCCCTTCTTAAAAGCCTCCAGTTCAGAGGTGGTATTCAGCAGGTTCTGACCGGTTCTGGTAGCAGAAATTTTGAGTAGTTCAGAGAACCGGCCAATACCTCCTCTGACTGGCCCCGCCAACCCCATCTCTTCTCTGCCTCCCATTGAGTCCCAGCTGATTGGCTGGGTCTTCTTTGGTTGCCCTGCCCAGGAGAACAGAGCTGGAAAGCAGGTTAGTGGGGTGGGGAGGGAATGGGGATTTTGCAGTATCCTTCCCCTGCCACACCCACCCAGCCACGCCCACAGAACCGGTAGTAAAAAAAATTTGAATCCCACCACCGCTCCAGTTGGATCAGCCACCACTTCTGAAGGTCAGCGGTTCCATTGGTTGATTGTTCTTACTGCCAAGAAGTTTCGCCTTAGTTTATTTATTTATCTATTTTTATTTATTGGAATTTGTCAAACAAAAACAAGAACAAGAATAAAATAATAAAAATACAGGGAAAGGGATGATAGGCACGTTAGTGCACTTAATGTACGCCCCCTCTACTAACCTCTTAAGTATAAAGTAAGGTCCATAGAAGTCAAGTTGTGACTGAAACTGAAAATTTGTAGCAGAAACAACTGAAACAGGTAGGGCATTACAGACTTTGACAACTCCATGACAGAAATCAAATTTTTTACAGTCAAGCTTAGAACAATTTACATTGAGTTTAAAGTGGTTGTCAGCATGCGTATTATTGCAATTTTTTAAAAAAGTCACTTACAGGTAAAACATTAACTACGTATAATTTTGTATGCAATACCTAGGTCTGACTGCAAGCGATGAAGTTTTAAGTTATGCAAACCGAGGATTGCCTCTCTCTTTGTTCAATTTTCACCCATTGCTTCTTGTCTTGCCTTCTGGTCATTTGGACTGACTCCTTCTTCTTTGTGGCAGTCCCTCAAATATCGGAAAACTGCTATTATGTCTCCCCTACGGCAGTTCTTCTTTTCACTAGACTAGGCATACCCAATTCCTACAACCATTCTTTGGATGATTTTGCCTCCAGTCCCCTAATCCTCTTTGTTGCTCTTCTCTACACTCTTTCTAGAGTCTCTACATATCCCTCCCCCCCTCTCTCTCCCTCCCTCCATATCCATATCCATCTCTCTCTCTCTCCACATCCATATCCATATCCA
>NC_141998.1:23847361-23947361 GCF_049901715.1 Pseudonaja textilis
TCCAGGATGATCTGTGATCGCTGTTGGAGAAGTCAGGACATTGGGCAGAAAAGAATATGGCCCATTCCTGGTGTGCAAACATCCACAAGGAAGTGGGCAAAGCTTTGATCCAGCCCAGATGTGGCGGCTTCTGCATTTTTTTCACATCTGTATGCATGGAAGAACTTCTCTAGGCCCTTCTCCAAGTTCTTCTAGGAAGCTTTTTTCCAGAAATAACATCTTCTTGGCTAGGCTGATTCTTCTCATATGCTACAGGTCCATCTGTCTTCTCATTGTTCAGGTGGTGAGAACATCAAGGAGAAAGTCCTATCTGTTCCTTGCCCTCTCAAACTATTTACTAAGTCTGCATTACTATTACTATTAATCCTCCCATCCTTCCTTTCACCCATCCCCTCTCACTTGTGACTGTATGACTGTAACTTTGTTGCTTGTATCCCAACAATTTTATTGACTGTTTCCTGGTATGATTTGATTGCTTATTGTCTCCTATGACTGTTATTAAGTGTTGTACCTTTTGATTCTTGACGAATGTCTCTTTTCTCTTATGTACACTGAGAGCCTTTGCACCAAGACAAATTCTTTGTGTGTCCAATCACACTTGGCCAATAAAGAATTCTGTTCTATTCTATTCTATTCTATTCTATTCTATTCTATTCTATTCTATTCTATTCCCTATTCTATTCTATTCTATCTTCTATTCTACTCTTTCCTAATCTCATTCTATTCTGTTCTATTCTGTTCTGTTCTGTTCTATTCTATTCCATCTTCTATTCTATTCTTTCCTAATTTCATTCTATTCTATTCTATTCTATTCTATTCTATTCTATTCTATTCTATTCTATTCTATTCTATTCCATTCCATTCCATTCCATTCCATTCCATTCCATTCTTTCCTTATTCTCTTCTGGATGGATGCCTATCAAGGAGAGAACCAGCCTACAACTAAGGAGGAACTTCCTAACAATTGAGAACAATTAATCATCAGAACGATTTGCCTCGATCCCTGGAAGCTTTTAAGAAGAAAGTTATAAACCTGCAACAGTCAGAAGGACGAGGACCAGTCCATAAGTTACTTTTCTCAGCATCGTCACTAAATGAATCATTAAATGAATGCTCATCAGCGAAGGGCTACCTCTATCCCAAACCATAGTGCTAAAATAGAATTACAATAAGTTGCCGAGCGAAGACAGGAAGGAAAGTAGGCAAGTCGTGTACATTTCCAGAAATGCAGATCTTTGCACAATCGCTGCAGTACTACTATCAAATGAAAATCCCTTTTCTTTTTCTGGGACAAGCGAAGAGATGCCCACTTTTTTCCTAAAGAGGCAACCCCACACCCCACTGCAGCGATCTGAGCTAGATATTTTCTGAGATGCCAGATTTTTAGCTTTTAGGATGGAGAGAATGTAGATTCAGCAAAGCAGAGGCAGAGGTCTGCAAAAAAACAAAACAAAATCTGTGCTTTTCCATCAACCTCCTCCCCCAAAAAAACCCTGCATTCTTCTTGCAAATCCATCAAGGTTTGGGGAAGTTTGTCAGCCACTTAAATGGTCATGCCAAGATTTCCCAGGAGGAAGAAATGGGGTCAATATGACAACCATATGGTAATTCAGACATTCGGAAAAGCCAGGGTAGGTGGGGGGAGGGGGAGAGCCACAGAGGGTGGGAGATAAGCTAAATTTACCATCCAGATGCGGCCAGACTTTTTCAGAATAAAAAGCAAGCAAGAGGCATAGAGAAATAAAAGGAGGAGATGTCATTTCGGTTGGCAATTTAATATCCTGTAGACTTAGCTAGCAAAGATGGTCAAAAGCATGCTTTATTCACAATAAAAGCAAATATTCCAGGGTACAACAAGATAGGAAAGAGAAAAGATGCATGATAAATCTATCCTCCCTTAATCATTATTTCGTTCATTGGGGTTCTTTTTTTTCCTATTCAGATATAGGCTGACGAATACATTCATACAACATGTTTAGCCCGATCAGGAAAAGCCCAATTGATGGCATTCATACCACATGCTGTCTCAGGTCAGGGTTAGCTTTTTGTTGCTCAATGCATTGTGGGAAACCCAGTTCATTTATGGTTTATTTGCATATCAGGTGCTTCCCGCAAGTGGTTAATTTAGTGAGTTGGCCAGATGTGGTATTCAGCCGGTTCTGAGCAGTTCTAGAGAACCGGTAGCGGAAATTGTGAGTAGTTTGGAGAACCGGCCAATCCCACCTCTGACTGGCCCCACCAACCCCATCTATTCTCCGCCTCCCATTGAGTCCCAGCTGATCGGCTGGGTCTTCTTTGGTTGCCCTGCACAGGAGAACGGAGCTGGAAAGCAGGTTAGTGGGGTGGGGGAGAGAATGGGGATTTTTGCAGTATCCTTCCCCTGCCACGCCCACCAAGCCACACCCACAGAACCGGTAGTAAAAAAGAAAAGTTGAATCCCACCCCTGGACTCATCCCAATCTGTTATTTGGACACATTTCAATTTGCAAAACTGAATGGCAAATAAAGAGAAGGAAGCCAAAGCTAAGGTGTTCATTGAGCAGATGGGTAAGTCCTTGGATGAAAACTCATGGCATCGTGTCAGTAGAACAGCTAGAAAAGGCAGAGGGGTATTTTTCCCCTGGGCTACGTCATACAGAAGAAAAACAGAAAAGAAGAGGTGAAGGGTTTGTCAGAGGAGGAGAAGAAAATAGCTGAACTATGATCTTGGGTCATGGAAAACGGGAATGATACGGTCTGAAAAAAAAATGAGACGCTTCAAGATAGAACAGGAGAAGAATGGACTATAATCTAGAGAAAAGTGATAATAGTAAGGGCTAGAAACTTGGAGAAACCTTTCCTTAAATAGGCAGCAATCCAAGAAACCTTGAGCTGCTCAGAAGCAGGCCACACCGTTCCAGCTGCAGAAGTCGAAGTAATTTCACAGCCCAAAGGAACAAAGCCATGAAAGAGATTTTGAGTTGTTGTTGGGGTTTTTTTGGGGTGGTGGTGTTGGTTGTGATTAAATCTTTTAAATCTGTTTAAATCTTTGAAAGAGCCTCGGGTGCAGAGCTTCCGAAGAAGAGACAGGTGCAAAGCGGAGGGCACCTCTGGATGAGAAAAATCAGGGCGGTATCCTGGTATTATGTACCCTTTCTAGCTTTTAATGTTTTATTTGCACAGCGTGCAGGGAGAGGGGGTGGTTTTAAAATCAGAGGAATCAAATAAATAAAATGAACTACCAATGACTCTCTCTGAGGGCTCGAGGCAGCCACAACAATGTGCAGAATTTGCCTCAATCCGTCTGCCGGGAGGTCCGCCAAACTGAGGAGAAGGAAGGTAACCTTTGAGGCCGTTTGCGTTTCTTCCCTGAAGCTCCCCTCCGGATTGGATGCTAGCAAAGGTGGCCAAGAAAGAAGAACTCCGGTAGCCCTTCCTGATTCCGCAATAAAATCCCTCCAGACACCAGAATCTGGGGCAAAAAAAAATGACTGTGGCTTTTGATCCCGTTTAGACTAAGGAAGAAGGTTCTGGAAGGAAAGCAGGCATCAAGCCCACCTCTCTCTTTCTGTCTCCTGCTCCCTCCCTCCCTCTCTCTCCCTCTTCCTCTCCATCTCTCCCTCTCCCTCCCTCCCTCTCTCTCTTTCCCCCTCTTTCCCTTCCTTCTTCTCTCCCTCCCTCTCCTCTTCTCTTCCTCCCACTCTCTTCCTCTCCCACTCTCTCTCCCTCTCTCTTCCTCTCTCTCCCCCCTCCCTCTCCCTCCCTCTTGTCTTTCTTCCCTCTCTCTCCCTCTCTCCCTCGCACTCCCCCTCTCCCCTTCCCTCTCCCTCCCTCCCTCCTTCCCTCTCTCTCTTTCCCCCTCTTTCCCTTCCTTCCTCTCTCCCTCCCTCTCCTTCCCTCTTTCTCTCTCTCTCCCTTCTTCTCTCCCTCCCTCTCCTTCTCTCTTCCTCCCTCTCCCTCCCCCTTTCCCCTCCCCTCCTTCTCTCTCCCTCTCTCCTTCCTCTCTCTCTCCCTCTCTCTCTCCCTCTCTCCCTTCCTCTCTCTCCCTCCCTCTCTCCTCGCACTCCCCCTCTCCCCTTCCCTCCCCTCCCTCTCTCTGTCCCTCCCCCTCCCTCCCCTCTCCCTCTCCAAGAAGTGGCTTCAATTCAGCCAGACTGTGTTTCTTCTGGCTCTGTAGCGATCAATCACACATCTGGGAGTGACAGTTCAAAACTCTGGTTTTCATTTCACTCGGCACGCCATCCCTTCCCTTTGCCCGTTCTCGACGTGTCAAACAAGCACACCATCCAGAGGTGTTGTTTTTCCCTTTGCATCGATTTCTCCTCCGACCCCGGTGTCCGTGTTTCCTAGTGTGAAACAGCCCCCCCACTCCAAGCCTGGATCAATTCCCTCGGGGTGGAACGGCCACCTGCTAGGCTAGATGGACAGACCGCCAAGAGAGGAAAGATAGCAAGGGAACACGCTTGCACAGATACCCTTTTGCTACTTTGCAAAGAACTCAGCCGCAGCATCCCGTGACATTTCTGTCTACATTTTCTTCTCTGTAAAAAGAAAAGAAAAACCAGCCACCCCAAATCCTCCTTTCCCTCTTCAAGGAATAATTAAAAATGCACAATAAGCTGTTTAGCAGGATGCAAGTTTCTTGACAGGAAAAGCTCAGGAAAAGGAACCATTCGGCTGCAGAGAAACATCAGCCAAATGTACTGATATGGAGCTGATTAAACCTCTTCAGGGTGTAAATCGAAAAGCAGGCCAAAGGAAGACTTCCCCAAGTCCAGGTTCAGCTCCTAATAACTATATTCACCTGTTCCTTTTTCTTGGCCACTGTGTAAAACAGGGGTCCCCAAACTTAGCCCCGTTAAGACCAGTGGAGTTGAAGTCCACTGGTGTTAACCGGCCCGAGTTTGGGGTCACCTAATGAGGGACGCGGTGGCTCAGTGGCTAAGATGCTGAGCTTGTCGATCAGGAAGGTAGCAGTTCGGTGGTTCAAATCCCTAGCGCCGTGTCACAGAGCGAGCTCCCGTTCCTTGTCCCAGCCTCTGCCAACCTAGCAGTTCGAAAGCATGTAAAAATGCAAGTAGAAAAATAGGGACCCCTTTGGTGGGAAGGGAACAGCGCTCTTTACACCTTCAAAGGTATTTAGTTATGCCGGCCACATGACCACAGAGACGTCTTCGGACAGTGCTGGCTCTTCTTTGGCTTTATAACGGAAGTGAGCACCGCCTCCTAGAACCGGAAAACGACTAGCGCATATCTGCGAGGGGAACCTTTACCTTTTTAAGGTAAAAGTATCTGGTAATTGCTTTCTTTGCAGCTGGTTTTTACTTTCCCAGGCCAGGCTGACTCTCCAGGTGGTCTCCCATCCCAAAATGAACCAAATCAAACCCCCATTTAAAACAGGAATCTCTTCCATTCGCTGAACTATAAGGAGGAGAAGGTGATTCAGCACAATCACATTTGCAAGATTTGGTTCATTTATCCTGTCTCAATCAACTAGTTGCAGCCTTCCTGTGGGGTTGATCCCTTGGTCAAGTCTACCTCATGGTTTTCCCCTCCAACCCTACCCAACATTTGATGGCAGGACTTCTTGTAGACATACTTGTGCTCTAGAATCACCAACAAAAACTGTTGTTAAAGGATGCAGTCGATCCACAGGAACCGAGTCCTGGATAAATTTCTAGCAAACTCCCTTCCGTCAGAATGCAGTCCTATTTTCCATTAAATCACTCAGCTCCAATCTGGGAGACATGGATGAAAATCAGCTATTTAAATCCAGCCTCCCTTGATGCCTGATTGGATATCATGATTTGAGCAGCTGATTTAAATCATTGTGATTTAAATCCAATCCATCTTTGCCTCTGGCGTAGCTGCAAAGATGATGGGAGAGAGAGGGAGGGAATATATATATATATATATGCAAACTTTTGCTTGGTATAGGTGGTTTTTTTTTTGCAACCACAAGCTCTGGCCATCAATTACTCTGCAAAGTCTTGTCGGGAGACTGCAGAAGGGCAGTGGCTATGCTTTAAAGACCAAACCGGAGAGAATTAAAGAAGTTTGCCAACTGCGGCCCATTCTCTGCAAAGCACAGCACAGAGACGGACTAAAAAGTTGGAAACTTTAGGAGAGAGGTTCCAGAGACAGAGGGAGATGCTCCAAGGGGACTTTTGCTTCTGAAAATCATAACTAAAGGGACAGTGAAAGTCACAAAGTTATTTATCTACTTAATATTTCAATATTTGCCAGTCCTTTTGACTTGTTGGGAGGGAAAACTTCCAAGATTAAATCAGTAAATCAAATCATCTTGTACGAGAGGTCCTTTCTCTATTTTGGCAGACATGGAAAGGAGCTGTTGCATTGGTTAACTTTGACTGATGTCTTGTCTTAATGCTTTGGGGGTTTTTTTTCCAGTTTAAAATGAAGAAGATCTACTGCATAAATAGAGTAAACCGTGAGTGTAAATCTGTTTAGGGTCCATCAGAAATTCCTTGGGTAAAATTTAAACAGGCTGTGTTTACTTAGCTCAACTTGTGATAACCAAACTATTTTCCACTTTGTAAGAGGGGAACAAGAACTTTGTAAGAGGGGAACTTTTCAGCTCCTCTTATGCAAGTGGGATCAATCAGTGCCAAAAGGGAGTGAGGTTTGCAGAGATGATAATATGATGGTGATAATGATATGATGAAGGAGGAGGAGGAGGAGGAGGAAGAAGAAGAGGAGGAGGAGGAGGAAGAAGAGGAGAAGGAAGAGGAAGAAGAGCAGGAGGAGGAGGAGGAAGAAGAGCAGGAGGAGGAAAGAAGAGGAGGAAGAAGAAGAAGAGGAGGAGGAAGAGGAAGAAGAGGAGGAGGAGGAAGAAGAAGAGGAGGAGGAGGAGGAGGAAGAGGAGGAAGAAGAAGAGGAGGAGGAAGAAGAAAAGGAGGAGGAAGAGGAAGAAGAGGAGGAGGAGGAAGAAGAGGAGAAGGAAGAGGAAGAAGAGCAGGAGGAGGAAGAGGAGGAGGAGGAGGAGGAGGAGGAAGAAGAAGAGGAGGAGGACTGGGAGGTCCTTGGTTCTTTTCTGAGCTTGGTTATTTTCTTGCATACGCTTAATTGCCCAACTAGGCCACAAAATCTCACGAGCTCTGATGAAGCTACTAAAGGTATCTTCATGAAGGCTTCAGCCAAGAAAGTCTTCTGCAGTGGCTGGTAGAGGCAGAGAAGTTTTCTTCTCCAACAATGATTGCTAAGGTTTTGCAGGGAACTCCTTTTAAGTGTTCAAGGCACAGCTCTCTAATACACAGAAGAAAACCGTGTCTCTCAATCTTGGCAGCTTGACAATGTGTGGATTTCAACTCCCAGAATTCTTAATGGAAGCCAATCAGGAGAAACAATGGGCAAAATGTTAGTATAGGTATCCTCAACTTATAACCGTTTGTTCAGCAACTGTTCAAAGATACAACAGCAGTGAAAAAAAATGGATTTACAACCCATCCTCACACTTTCTGGAGGCTAAAACATATAAAGAACAGATGCTGGAATTGGGTATGTTTAGTTTCATGAAAAGAAGGACTAGGGCAGTGGTGGTATATGCTACTGGTTCAGCCTGGTTTGGCCGAACCCCTAGTAAAAATAACTACTGGTTCATCCGGTTCCTCCGATGATCAGCTGAGAGGATAAAAGAAACGGCAAGCTCATGAATGGGTGGGAAGGTCGCTCCTAGCTTTTTGTTTCTTCATCCTCTCAGCTGATTGGCACGTTAGGGGCGTGTGCATGTTAGGGATATGCATGCATGTTCATTAGGGGTGTGCATGTGTGCATGCACGCAATCACCCACCGAACCAGTACAGCCAAGGTAGGAACACACTACTGGACAAGGAGTGACACACCAGCAGTGTTTCAATATCTCAGGGGCTGCCCCAAAGAAGAGGGAGTCAAGCTATTCCCCAAAGCACTTCAAGGCAGGACAAGAAGGAAAGGGTGGAAACTAATCGAGGAGAGAAGGAACCTGGAATTAAGGAGAAATTTCTTAACAATGAGGATAATTGATTAGTGGAGCTGTTTCCCTCCAGAAGTCATGGGTGCTTCATCACTGGAGGCTTTCAAGAAGAGACGGGGCAACCATTTGTCTGAAATAGTACAGGGTTTGTTGCCTGAACAGGGGGGTGGACTAGAAGACCTCCAAGGTCCCTTCCAACTCTGTTATTCGGTTAAAAAGTTACATTTGGTTTTGAGTCAGTGAACCATTGTTTTCTTCTTAGATCTAAAGATGTTTTTAGTGCTGCTGTGTTCTCTGAAGTTATTATAATCATAGCCATTGCCCCGTTCTGTGCTTTTTTTATGGCTGACCGCTATAGGCAGTCACATATTGATTTATAAATAACTGCAGCTAAAAGCCGTTTCTGCATTTTGACCAAACTCCACCGTATTTCTAGGCAGAAATGCACACCAGCTCGTGAGGGCAACACCTTTTACAATCTTGAATTAATATGTTTTCTTTTTTCTCCCAGATGCTGATTGGCTCTCTTTCCTGCTCACCGCGTCTCTGAATGTATATTCCTTTTGATTTTCTGCATTTTCGGCTGTTTAAAACACCCCCTTCGCACCATATGCTGCTGTTCTTTGAAGCCACCCACCACCACAAGGGTCTACTTTGTGTAAATTACGTTCGCGGTGTTCAGTTTACGCAAATCAGATTCGCTCTTCTGACTCTCAACAACATTTCTCCCTGCGGCCTTCCAAGCAGCCACGTTTCTTGAAACTGCAAAGAACGTGGCTTTAAAATGGCAAAGGGTCATAATGCCCAGGCTTTCCTGAGAGGAAAAAGACATCCCAATAATTTTTCTCTCCCTTGGGGTCCTTTTTCGGTAGGAAATGCTTGCGGCAGATTAAGCCTTGAGTTGATTAAATAAAGCAGTGTCTAAAAAGGTAATCCAGAGATAATTTCAGTCATTTAAACACAGTTTCACCACCACCAAGTAAGGTTTTTCCCCCACCCCCTATTTAACTGTCTTAATTCTTTCACTGCTTCGCAAATTGGCTCAGATAAGGGAATTGATATTCAGCTCTCATTTTCTGTAAAAAGTTCATTTTCTGTAGGAAGGAAAACAGTGAGGAAGGAAGGAAGGAAGGAAGGAAGGAAGGAAGGAAGGAAGGAAGGAAGGAAGGAAGGAAGGAAGGAAGGAAGGAAGGAAGGAAGGAAGGAAGGAAGGAAGGATTTTGAGAAGCATGAAAAACAATTCATCTTAAGTTATGAACCAAATAGCAACAATGAACCCAGATTAAGCATAAGGCAGTTCCATTTTTTCAGCGGGAGTGGCAGAAACCATTGCTGATGGACTAATTAAGTCCATTATTCAGCTTTCTCAGAGTCATGACTAGAGAATGATGCGATGCGGTTTGACTTTCCCTTTGAAAATAGAAAAGGCAGCAATTATCTCTGAGCTGTCTATACATTATTATTTTTTTCATCCTAGCTGATCAGCATGAATACTTTTCAAACATGTATTTCGTTGTTTTAATCCAATTAAGTTTTGCCTCTGTTCTTTTAAGGAGGGGTTTTGCATCTTTAATTGTTCGACGAAAGCTACATTCTCTCCAAAGTTACAGCAGTGAGGAAGTGATAGGGAAAATTTGGATGGCTAATACTTCCCTTTATTCTGGAGCACTGAAAACATGGAAGGAAGAAAACCTCAGTTACAGCCAGAAAACAACCCAGCTTGTCAAATTTAACAGCACCGGTGCCTTAACCACAGCTCAACAATGGCGTCTCTCAACAGAAGCTAAACTCCCCTGCCATGAAATGGGAGAGGTGGGGAAATGTGATGTCTTGCACTTTCAAACCAAGCTTTTAAACTTTAGCCTTCATCATGCTAAAGAAGTCTCAATTGTGGTCGTAAGTTTGTTAATAGCTTTGTCTCTGGTAATATCACACTACTAACTAGAGCATATAAAACATTTGCTAGACCAATACTCAAATACAGCTCATCAGTCTGGAACCCACATTACGTATCTGATATTAACACAGTTGAGAAAGTCCAGAAATATTTCCCAAGAGTTCTCCACTCCTCTACTTATTGCAGAATAGCTTATGCCACCAGACTTGAAATTCTAGGCCTCGAAAACCTTGAATTATGCTGTCTTCGGTCTGATCTAAGTATGGTATATAAAATCATACATTGCAATGTCCTACCTGTCAATGAATACTTCAGCTTCAACCATAACAACAGAAGAGCACACAATAGATACAAACTCAAGGTAAACCACACCAAACTTGATTGCAGGAAATATGACTTCAGCAACAGAGTGGTCAATGTCTGGAATACTCTACCTGACTCTGTGGTTTCTTCCCCAAACCCCAAAAACTTTAACCTTAGACTGTCTACTATTGACCTCACCCCTTTCCTAAGAGGTCTGTAGGGGTGTGTGCATAAGCACACCAATGTGCCTACCGCCCCTGTCCTATTGTTTCTTTTTTATTCATATCAATTTCATGTATTCTTAACTATGTATATACTTATACCTATTATCTTGTAAGCGATTGACAAATCAAATCAAATCAATCAATAAATAATTGTCATGCCCCTGGTGGAGACTGATTCTGAGGGAGAGGAGGAACAGCCGACAGGGAGTGGAAGTGTGGCTCCGGAGGTTGTGGAGGAGGCTGGGGAAGGGCAGAGGCCGGCTGAGAAGTCAGAGGAGGACCCAGGCCCATCCCGTCTCCATCTGCTAGGGCATGCATGGAGGAGAGCATAAGGGAGAGACGTGGTCTCCTTGGGAGGAGAGAGCCTTGATCCTCTTCATGGGCTGCAGGTGTCAGAACTGAGTAAGAGTTGGACCTGCATACTGGCAAACGCTGGAAACAAAGCGAGTTTTATTTTGGTCTGAAGTTATCTTGGTTGGCGTCCTTCCAACAGACTGCCTTGTTATCTCTTTGAATTTGGTAAATACTTCTCCTGTTCCGTTGTGGAAATTTCATCATTGTAGTTTGTTTGGGTTTTTATTTCACCTCTATCTGCTCATTAAATTTAGACTGTATTGCTTTCTTTGGAAGACTATGAGTACGTTTTATCTCCAGCTGAGAATTATTGAACAGTGGAGCCAAGTTGGAGGCATTAGAGGACATTTATTTACGTTTTGGATTTTGTTACATTTGTGTTACACTCTGGGCCATCACACTAATCTGGCTGACTGTACAATGAACAATAATAACAGTGCAATCCCAAAACAACTGGAATAACAGAGTTGGTCTTCAAGTCCAACTCTCTGTTTAGGCAGGATATCCTATGTACCATTTCAGACAAGTGGCTGTCCAGTCTCTTCTTAAAAACTTCCAGTGTTGGAGCATTTACAACTTCCGGAGGCAAGTTGTTCCACTGATTAATTGACCTAATTGTCAGGAAATTTCTCCTTGGTTCTAAGTTGCTTCTCTCCTTGACTAGTTTCTATCCGTTGTTTGTTGTCCGGCCTTCAGGTGCTTTGGAGAATAGCTTGACTCCCTCTTTTCTGGGTCAACCCCTTAGATATTGAAAGACCGCTACCATGTCACCTCTAGTCCTTTTCATTAAACTAGACATAACCCAATTCCAGCAACCGTTCTTGATATGTTTTAGCCTCCAGTCCCCTAATCATCTTGGTTGCTCTTATCTGCCCTCTTTCTCGAATCTCAACAATATTTTTATATCGTGGCAACCACAACTGGATTCAGCACCACTTAAATATCATCGGCATTGACAAAATCACCACCAGTCAATGGCAAAAGGCAGCTTCACTGGGAACAGCTTCCATCCCGTGATGAGACCTTTTAACACCATCCATCCAATATCACCATCTGCACATGCCAGGTTGCTTGGGAAGGACTGGATAGGTAGATCAAAGTGCCAAATCCAATCTAAACTTCAGGGTGACTTTGTGACTAACCGTAGCCACTCCGTGGAAACATAATCCTGATGTGGATTTAGCAGAAAGCATGCACTCACTTTTGATTTATAGTTTAGAAAGGAAAGATGTGCCTGCCGCAAGCAAGAATATTTTGCAAGGTTATAATTGCTCCTCTCAGCAGCACGCCGAGATTTCTCTCTTTGAACTAACACCATGGCCTTCCTAAAAAGGATCTTAGTAGGGATGCAGAAAATTATGAAGAGGAGATCTTTAGATAGTCCCCCACCATGACTTCATGTAAGAGTGCATTCTATGGAGACACAGAAGGACTGGGTGAATATCTGCCTTTTCCTGATTACAAAGGCATCCTTGTAGGAATGTTCGAAGTATAGTTGAATATTCAGTTCTCCTAAATCAATACCGTGTAAGATGGTCAGTTCTTGTTACATTTTTTGCTTTCAGGTTAGGTTGTTTGTTTGTGTAGTTTTAAACAATTTTCTTTTTTTACTAATTGGAACTCAATTGTCAGGTTCCCCCCAAACCAAGAAATTCACGCTGAATTTCTTCAAAGCAATCTCCTTTATTATTTCTCACCTGCAGACAGAATCTTGCCAAACTAAAGAAATTACTTGTATAATTAAGGACACACTCCAAGAACTTCTAGCAGGGGCGGGGGAGATAATTTCTCTCAGTGTCTCCAGGACTGAATTCTCTTTTAGTGAAAATAGAAATAAAGAACTACTAAAATATGAGGTATGATTTCTTTACATAAATGACAGCAGAAACCACAAAAGCTACAAAGGCTGGAGAAAGGATTATACAATGAAAACAAGACCTTTGCAGATACTTCTGGATTATCTCTTCACAGAATAAAGAATGCCACATTCTCCTCATGAAAATTTCTCGTCTCAATGCAGTTTATTCATTCTACCTTCCCTTTTATTTTAGTCAAACACTCGGATAACCTTTTGCTACTTGCAAACTTGCAGAAAAATTGCCCAAAATTGCATCCTGCTAATTTGGCCTGCTGAATTCCAGAAAGGATAAAGAGCTTGCATTTACTAGAAAGGCGAGGTTACAAGAAAAATAGAATAAAATAGAATTGGGCTACTGTCTTTTTTCAAACAGCTTTCCCATGAATACCAGCGTGGTCTGATGTATATCTTTAAGGCAAAGCAACACTTGTTTACAAAGTTGTTAAAAAAAACAACGGTGAACCGATGCTTGAACAAATTCCCATTAATTGATGCCTGTAACCTAAAGAATAAACAAATGGCATTGTTCGTTTACTTCCTCATTTGCTTTTAAAATTAATGCAGATTTGAAACCAACCTCTAATTAATTGTGACACCACTCATCCACTATTGCTGATAATCAACAGACATGTAACCAAACCAAATTCCACATTCCTGAGACAATCCTGTCGATGAAAAAATATACCTTGTGTCTTCTCTTAAATTCTCATTAATTTCATTCGAGAAAAATATATTTTTATGTACTGCATCCAAACCCCCTGGGCCAGGCAAGGCAAGCCCAGAAGGATGGTTTTTCATAATGAGAAGTACCACACTGCATTTTTGGAAGGCTGGCTGGACCGGCAGCTCATCAAACACACTGGACCAGTGTGGTTCCAATTATAGTCATTTTGATCCAAATCTGTTCCAATTATTGCAATTTGCTTTTTCAGGGAATTAAAATAGCCAGGATGAAACATAGGATTCACACAGCAGGGTGGCATATGGTCCTTACTTACCAATCCTCAGCGAATGGGGGCTGGCAGCGATCTTCATTAACCATACCAACAAGAGCACCAAAGGCCCCAAGATCCAGGACATCTTCTATAAATCCTCATGGATCCCTGCAGTGGTCTGGGCATGACATAACTCTGCAAAGAGAGAGAAAAATCCCAAATTGATGAAAATGGCTTCAGGCTAGGACAAAACTTAAGAGGCCAGCTTATGACGCAAAGAAGGTGAATCAGTCTTTGGATTCTTCCAGGTCTAAGGATGTGAAAAAGATGTTGAGACTCTAGAAAGAGTGCACAGAAGAGCAACAAAGATGATGAGAGGACTGGAGGCTAAAACATATAAAGAATGATTGCAGGAATTGGGTATGTCTAGTCTGATGAAAAGAAGGAGTAGGGGTGACATGGTAGCAGTCTTTCAGTATCTCAGGGGCTCCCCCAAAGAAGAGGGAGTCAAGCTATTCTCCAAAGCACCTGCGGGCAGGACAAGAAGCAATGGGTGGAAACTAATCAAGGAGAGAAGCAACCTAGAACTAAGGAGGAATTTCCTGAGGGTTAGAACAATTAATCAGTGGAACAACTTGCCTCTAGAAGTTGCGAATGCTCCAACATTGGAAGTTTTTAAGAAGAGATTGGATAACCATTTGTCTGAAGTGGTGTAGGGTTTCCTGCCTAAGCAGAGGGTTGGACTAGAAGACCTCCAAGGTCCCTTCCAACTCTGTTATTCTATTCTATTCTATTCTATTCTATTCTATTCTATTCTATTCTATTCTATTCTATTGGAGTTCTGTGTCTAACCTCTAGGTGCTCACCCCACATTTCTCATCCCACGGGCCAAGAGGCTTCCGTCAAACATCGAAAACTCTTGCAGCAAGCAAAGATGGAGAGGCCTAGTAGAATAAACAGAACGTAACCGAATGACTTCTAATCCAACCTCACACTCAAGCGGGAAACCCGATACCATTTCAGAGAAAAACCCATCCCAATCTCTTCTTAAAAATATCCAGTGTTGGAGAATTCACCACTTCTGGAGCCAAGTTGTTTCACTGATTCTTTGTTCTAACTGTCAGGAAATCTCTCCTTAGTTCTAAGTTGGTTCTTTGCTTGATTAGTTTCTACCCATTGCTTCTTGTCCTGCCTTCAGGTGCTTTGGAGAATGGCTTGACTCCCTCTTCTTTGGGGCAGCCCCTGAGATATTGGAAGACTGCTGTCATATCTCCCCTAGTCCTTCTTTTCATTAAACTAGGCATACCCAGTTCCTGCAACTATTCTTCATATGTTTTAGACATATGTTTCCAATCCCCTACAGAGAGAGAGAGAGAGAGAGAGAGAGAGAGAGAGAGAGAGAGAGAGAGAGAGAGACAGAGACAGAGAGAGAGAGACAGAGACAGAGACAGAGAGACAGAGAGAGACAGAGACAGAGAGTAATGTTTCAATGCAATGATCTCTATGGCCCTTCCCACTTGTCTATTCCAAACAGTGCCACAGTTTGATCAACTCACCTCTCTAACCAAACCACAGATAGTTTTTGTTTTGTAGCCTAACCCTTTTGAAGCTTGTCCTGATTCACCTCTCCCTACAGGACCAACATTGAATCTTGGCCTGCTGGGAGAAGGTCAGTCCGTTGCAATGCCTGTAGAATCATGAGCATCCCCCATCCCCAGTGAAGACCCAACACAAAGGAATAGTTCAAAGATCACCTGTTTGTACAGGGCGCATTGGCGCGTGCATCACTTTTGATGGTGGCTGATCATCAACCTGCCCTCCTGAAAACATCCTTTGAAAACCTGAATGGCCACCCTTTGCCAAAGACCAAAAATCCGGTCAAGTCAACCCACCATGTTTCTGAAGAATGAAAGGCAGGGGATGCCCTCGTTATCTTTCCCAGGGCATCAGATATGTCAGGCTAATAAGAACAAGGGTTGCTGCTTATATAATTACTTAAAGAGTTACTTTCTTCCGTTTCTTTACAGCTGCTTGGCAAACAGAGTGAAAGAGAATGGATGAAAAATCCTGGGACGAAGGGAAAAAAACTCATATTCAAAAGACGGCAGCAAATGATGAAGATCAGATATATCCCAATAGAAGAGAAGAGATTATCAGTTCTGAACATGTCCTCTTTAGGAGCCAACATCCAGATAAGCAGGAATTAACACCAGACAAACAATCAAGCAGAAAACAATACCTCCAGTTAAGTAACTACAATTACTTATATCTCCAGTTAAGTAACTGCCAACCTTGACTGAAACTGCCAGGACAAGTTATATCTATATAAACAGGGAACAAATTCCATGCCCCACTACACACTGATTGTGTTATCTAGTTGGATAACAAAACATCTGCAGATCAATGACCATCAAGGATTCCACCCATCCTCTCCAACAGCCAAAACCAAAGAAGCAGGGATTAACACCAGACAAACAACTAAGCAGAAAACAATATCCAAGGAGAAAACCACACCTCCAGGGCAAGTTTGCTCTACAAACACAAAACCACACACTCACTTGTACTGATGTTTCCTAGTTGGGTAACAAAACATCTGCATGCAAACAACCAAGCTCAGAGAACACCATGATGAATTATGTTTCTAGACTATCTTCCCTTCCAAACCTGCCTGGCACTGTTCAGAAATTTATCACCTCTTCTCTACTCCCTTAACTCATAGAAAACACCTAGCAGCTAGTTCAAATATTCTACACTCTCCTTAATTATTTTTTGTCTTAAGGCACCCTTGATGGGTTGGAGTTTTTACAGGCTGAAAATGACTGGAGTACCTGTAATTTCCAACTTCAGCCCTTCCATTTCATGTAATAATTTGCACTAACCAAACAGGCTTTTCATCACCGGTGTTGGAAGACAAATGGAATCTGTAAAAAATGCCTCCAGTTGCAATTCTTGTGGAGTTTTACAAATGGAGGCAGAATTCACAAATGGTCAGAAAGGGCCGGATGGGAGACTGAATTAAGGCCGGAGAAGACCATGATTGATGGCTCAGAGGAGGAGGAAGGAATGTCTCCGCCGAGGAAAAACAGAGAGCAAGCTAACAATTGAAAAAACCTGGGCTGTTAACTTTAGCTACGAAAGTTTCCAAAGGGCGGCACAGTCCTGAGGCGACAGTTGATAAATGAGGCAGAGGAAAGGAAGAGAGAGAGAAAAAAATACCACACCATCCTGGCGAAGTCTCAGTAATTACAACAAAGCCACCAGAGTACCACTGCACAACTGAACAGGGGAAGGTCCGTGAATGCAGCTGATGAGAGTAGGATAAGGGAGCCTCTTAGCATAATATTTTCAGTAACTAGGAGCTTACAGATTCACAGAGTTGGAAGGGACCTTGTAGACCATCTAGTCCATCCCCCCACCCACCCAAGCAGGAGACCCTACACCGTTTCTGACAAACGGCAGTCCAGTCTCTTCTTGAAAGCCTCCAGCGATGAAGCTCCCACTACCTCTGAAGAAAAATTATTCCATGGGTTGATTGTTCTCCCTGTCGGAAAATTTCTCCTTATTTCCAGGTTGAATCTCTCCTTGATCAGTTTCCATCCATTGTTCCTTGTCTGGCCTTAGGGTGCCTTAGAAAATAGCTGGATCCCTTCCTCTCTGGGGCAGCCCCTCAAATATCAGAAGACTGTAATCCAGTCTCCCCTGGTCCTTTTCTAAACAAATAATTCCCTCAACACTGTCCAACTATTTACAAAGTCTACATTACTATTACTATTAATCTTCTCATCACTCCTTCTCACCCCTCCCCTCCCACTTGTGACTGTATGACTATAACTTTGTCGTTTGTATCCTAACAATTTTTATTGACTGCTTCCTAGTATGATTTGATTGCTTATTGTACCCTACGACTATCATTAAGTGTTGTACCTGATGATTCTTGACTCTTGACGAATGTATCTTTTCTTTTAGGTACACTGAGAGCATTTGCACCAAAGACAAATTCCTTGTGTGTCCAACCACACTTGGCCAATAAAGAATTCTATTCTATTCTATTAACAGTCGGGTCACTAAAGTAACAGGTGCAGTGATTCCCTTAACCACTGGGGCAAGAAAACTCATGAAATAGAGCAAACTTCACTTCACTTCTTCTTTAGTGGCAGAAATCTTGGGCTCAATTGTGGTCATAAGTCGAGGACTAACTTGTACAGAATAAAGAAAAGAAATGAAAGGGAGAAAAAGAAAGAAGAAAAAAGTGCAGAAAGAAGAAGAAATTTCTTTGTCTCCCTAATATGGAACTATGAATGGTTGCTAAGTCGAGAACCAGTTATAGTCGACAGGACTAAATGGTGTCTGTTATCAGTTTGGAAATATGAATCTTTTGATGAGGAGAATAAAATTGCTGAGGTATGAAGTCCAAGTGTATCAGCTGATAAACATGAATGGGCGGGGGGTTGGACTAGATGACCTACAAGGTCCCTTCCAACTTGGTTAATCTATAAGTAAGTAAACTGTGAGTAAATGGTTATCTGCACATGGAAACAAAACATATTAATGCTTTGGAAAAAAACAGGAATATTTTTATAATATGGTGGGATGCAAGAAACATGTCCCTCTCTCTCTCTCTCATACACACACACAAAATTTCATTTATCTCCCTCACATTTTACCCATCTATAATCTTGCAAGAAATCAAATATATGTCAGAATCAATCCCTCCTTTCCCCCACCACCACAAGGGTAAAACTCGAAGAAGTTGTTCTTTAAGATTTCATCATTTTAAGAATAAATTTGGAAAGATAACCAGCTGTGGCTTGGCACTCACCATGGTCCTGAAAATTATACGCATATTACATTAATTACATGTAATTAAGACATGCAAATTAACAGAACGGTCCCTCCTAAAACACAGTGCATTTTACTCTGCATTTAAGAATTTGTCCACCCCTTAATTAAACCTTCTTGGTGATGGGGGAAAAAAAGGGGGGGGAATTGAGCTAACTTTGGGGCTCCTGCTGCAAAGAACAGATGTAAATTTATGTCTTTTATTGGGCTAATTCCTATGGGGAACTTTCGAGCCTTCAATAAATCTTCAGGTCTGGATATGAGGGCCAGCTGAGTTCGAAGCGGAGGAGGAAAGAATGAGACTAAATTATGTTGCTTTGATTTTTGTTAGTCGGAGACATTTTGCAGGCTTTTGCAAAAGTAAAATAAAATAAAGTAAATATGGCATTACTTTGGAACAGTTCATCGCTGCAGGAAAGAAACAAGAATTTGTCCTATTTCAGGGAATTTGCTGGTGACTCGCATCCCTGGATCTTATCTAACGTGAAAGTTGCTGCTGTGTTTTTCTCTTGTACATGTCACACATCTGCCTGTGGAAGAACGGGAAAGGAAATTGAATTCAGTGATTCCCCAAAAGCCTGGTTTAAAAAGGGAAGATATTTACATAGGAGGAGCAGGGAGGAGCGGTAGGTACGTTCACTGCCTTGAGTTATTTAGAAAACTATTAAAAGTGGGATAAAAATACATGCATAACAATTCAAGATTTCCTGCCCTCCGGATCTGTTGGAACCGTGACACGCAAAATGGTAAGTCAATACAGGAGGAATCCAATTGCAGGAAACCATTCTTAACCAGCGGGGTTCTTAGAGTGGGCTGTAGCAATGAACAGAATGACAGAGTTGGAAAGGGCCTTGGAGGTCTTCTAGTCTAACCCCCTGCTTAGGCAGGAGACCCTATACCATTTCAGACAAACGATTGTCCGATCTCTTCTTTAAAAACTTCCAATGTTGGAGCACCCACAACTTCTGGAGGCGAATCGTTCCACTGATTAATTGTTCTCCCTGTCAGGAAATTCCTCCTTAGTTCTAGGTTGCTCCTCTCCTTGATGAGTTTTCATCCCTTGTTTTTTATCCTGCCTTCAGGGGCTTTGGAGAATAAGTTGCTCCCCCTCTCTACTTTGTGGCAGCCCCTTGTATATTGGAATTCGAAACCTTCTGGAGAGGATGGCTCACCCTGCTTCGACAGGTCATCATTAAAGCCAACTAGAACAAGGGTCGCCAATCTTTTGGACTTCAGGGACCACGAAAATCATAATTTTAAACCCTGCAGACCATTAATATGAATTTTGACTGACGGTGGCTTGCTGACGTTGGGCTGTGTTTGTGTGTGTGTGTGTGTGTGTGTGAGAGAGAGAGAGAGAGAGAGAGGGAGAGAGAGAGAGAGAGAGAGAGAGACAGACAGACATACAGACAGACAGACATCTGATCTAACCTGGAAGAGCTGGTGGTGATGTTCTCTCTCTCTCTCTCTCTCTCTCTCTCTCTCTCACACACACACACACACACACACTCAAACACACACACACACACAGAGGTCCCTCTCTCACACACACACATACACCCTCCAAGGCAGCCACATTTCTAACCTGCTTTTGAGCTCCGTTCTCAGAGGGACGGGGAGAAAGAGATCTGAGGTGTTGTTCCAACTCAAGCCGTGTGGGCAGTGCAGCCTTGTGTTACCGCGCAGCTTGGATTAATTGCTCTGGGGGGTGCCATTTCTCTGCGAACCACCAAAATTTTCTCATGGACCACCAGCGGGCCACGGCCCAATGGTTGGCAACCACTGATCTAGAAGATCCAATCACTGAGTTTCTTCTGGGAGGAGGAGGAGGAGGACATCTACCCTGTGTTTTTGGACCAAGCTCCTGACTGGCATTCTAGAAGAGATTCTGGAGGAGAGCACTGATCAGCTGGTTGAGATCGGCAGCAGTTCTCCAAGCCCTCCACATGTCTCAGCTGAACTACGGCTGAGGGTGTCACAATGGGCTTATCCTTGAAGAGTGTTTGGAAGTCCGATTGGCTGAAAACGAGGCGGCTCCGTTGTTAACTTGGCCTGGGGCCGAGTCGAAAGGCCCGTAATGGCTGCCAATTGTTTTCCAGCAGCAATAATTGTCGCAGGGCCTGCCTGAAACACCACGCAAACCTGACATTTAGAACCATAAGAATCATTTTTCCCCGAAGACAGCCCTACTGCCCTGAGATTGACAGGTTCACGGGAAAGTGTCCTCATCAACATTCTCAAGGATCGATGGTCCAAAAAAGGACTGGATCTCCCTTTCCTGCCTTTAAAGTCTCTTCTAAACTGATGGATGAATGGATTTATTTTAGATCAATTTGTTTGTTCATTTATTATTTACTTATGCCCTGCCTTTATTTCTTATTTTATAAATAACTCTAAGCAGCAAACACATCCAGCACAACGTCCTCCTCTCATTTTCCTCACAACAACAATCCTTCACAGGATTGTTAAGAGTGCTTGGCCCAAAGTCATCCTGCCAACTTTCATGGCAAAGGTGGACTAGAAATCACCATCTCCTGGTATTTGGTTAAAAGTCACCCAGCCAGTTTTCATGCCTAAGGTGGGACTAGAACTCACCACCTCCTGATGAGTGGCCCAAAGTCACCCAGCCAGCTTTTATGCCTAAGGTGGGACTAGAACTCACCCCCTCCTGGTGATTGGTCCAAAGTCACCCATCTGCTTTTTATAGTTTAAGGTGGGACTAGAACTCACCACCTCCTAGCGTTTGGCCAAAGTTACCCAGCCAGCTTGCACGGTGAAGGCAGGACTAGAACTTAAGAGTCTCACAATGATTGGCCCAAAGTTGCCAGCCAGCTTTCATGGCTAAACTCGGACTAGAACTCACAGTCTCCTTAACTGTAACTTAACATGTTGTTCTGATTCTTTCCGCTTGACACAAGATGAATTAAACATCGATTATATTAAGAAGTCCCTGCCCCTATTCTTAATTCCAGCATTGATGGATAGATCGGTTATCACTGTTTTGTCACATCATATGCCTGTCACAAACATTTCACCTTGCCCATCAACAAAGGACCATGTCTGGTTGAACGTGGTTGATCTTTCAAAGGCCAACATGATGAGATCTAGTAAATACCTGGGTGGATCCCTGCCAGGGCGTCAGGCTAAACTAGGATATCCATGCAAAAATATCAGCGCAAACCACGTCCAATGTAGTTGTGCAGGAAAAAAAATAGGAGAGGACATATCTGAAGTTACCCAGATACCGAATCATGGGAAACTCATTGTTTTTCAAAGTGTCAATTCCTTCCCAACTTTGATCTGAATGACGTGAGTAACAGTTTGTATTTACACAAAACGCGTATTAGTCATTTCTCTACAGTACACTCCAAGTGGCGTACCATATAAACAAAGATTAAAATGATCTGACACAAAAGGCGACAATATTTAGCAGCACCATGTCTGTTGCAATCACAAAAGAGTTGGACATCTGGAAGGAGAAATATGGAAGATGCTCCTCCATAACCCCCATCAGCCTCAGTGAAAAAGGCTGAATAACGGGGAGAATTTTACCAATCAGACAGCTCAGCAGGGAGCGTCAGCTCCCAGTGCTTCAAGGCAGGCTATAATGAAGATTATCAATGGCTGTTAGCCACTGTGAGAAAAATGGATCTTCCATACACAGACAATCTCGCTTTGAGAGGCAGGGGACAAATGGCAGGAGAAAACTTAGCTTTCTCCCAGAAAAGGATCTTGCTTGGACGTCACAGAAATGCAGCAACAGCTGAGCTGTCAGCTTCTTCAGGCAGGACAATCGTGACATTTTGTAGGGGAGGCGGAATCTAAGTCAAAGGAGGGAATTGCTAGTCAAGGTTGGTCCCTAATTCCATTTTTCCATCCATCTGCTTTAAGTATAATAAAATAAAATACAGATAGGAGCAAAGATAATAAAGGAGCAGGAGGGAAAAAAAAGAAGGGAAGATGGGTGCAAAGGAAAAAGGAAAAGGGAAAAAAAAGCGGTGCAAAATAGCTACAATCACAGAATAACAAGAGTTGGAAGGGACCTTGGAGGTCTTCTAGTCCAACCCCCAGTTCAAGCAGGAAACCCTATACCATTCCAGACAAATGGCTGTCCAGTCTCTTCCTAAAAACCTCCAGTGATGGAGAATCCCAACTTCTGAAGGCAAGCTGCTCCACTGGTTTTATTTTTCTCACTGTTAGAAAGTATCTCCTTAATTCCAGGTAGTTTCCCCCTTAGTTTTAGGTTGGGTCTCTCGTTGCTTAGTTTCCACCCCTTGCTTCTTGTCCTGTGTTCACCTGCTTTGGAGAATAGCTTGACTTCCTCTTCTTTGGGGCAGCCCCTGAGATATTGGAACACTGCTATCATGTCACCCCGGTCCTTCTTTTCACTAGACTAGACATATCCAATTCCTGCAACCGTTCTTCTTATGTTTTATCTTCCACTTCCCTAATCCTTTTTGTTGCTCTTCTCTGCACAATTCCCAGAATGTCAACATCCCTTTTATAACATCGTGACCAAAACTGGATGCAGAATTCTAAGCATAGTTGCAACTACTTACTTTACATATTTAGTAAATGCTAGCTGCTTGTATAAAAACAAAGTCATTTAATCACCAAAACCCCAAATCAAAGTTTTACTCTTTTTTCCACCCCCTGTTTTAAGGTATTTCTTGAGAAAAGTTCTCCACTCCTCCACTCACAATAGAATTCCCTGTGTCTCAAGGTTTGAAATTTTGGGCTTGGACAATCTGGAACTGCACCGCCAACGGTCCGATCTAAGCATAGCACACAAAATTGTCTGTTACGTCTTACCTGTCAACGACTTCTTCAGCTTCAACGACAATAACGCACCTGCAAACCGTTGATGCAAACTCAAGGTAAACTGCTCCAAACTCAATTGCAGAAAATACTTTAGTGGTCAATGCCTGGAATGCCCTACCCGGCTCCATTGTTACAGCCTCAACCCCTCACAGCTTCAACCTCAAACTGTCTACCATGGACCTCACCCCATTCCTAAGAGGTCCTCAAAAGGGGTGTGCATAACCGCACCATTGTGCCTACCCTCCCTGTCTTACTGTCCCCATTTATCTGTGTTTACTCCCTTTGTTCTTGTTTATGTTCATACTTCTACTTCTTATCTTGTACATGTTTGACAAACAAATAAAATAATAATAAATAAGCCTGCCCCCCTAATTTCAAAGGTTGCCACCAGGATGCCAAAGGTTTATTTAAAAAAAAAAAATACAGTGATGGGCAACTTTCTGTTAAGATTCAGAGACATCTTGGCCTCCGAAGGCACCTGGGCTTACAAGAAAGACCTTTTCTCCAGGCAGGAAAAATGCAAAAAAGAATTTGATCTCCTTCTGCGGAGTATAATCTGACAAGGGAGGATTATTACATACGAGGCTGATTGAATCAGCAAGGAGAAGAATTATTTCAGTCAGAATTAGAGCCACTGATTTTTGCAGGGAGGCCTTGATGCTACTTTAGGCAGCATCACTGGTGGGGATTAAGGTGGAGGATACAGAGATGGTTGGGCATGTCAAGGGGGGAGGAGAGAAAATCCTGATCTTGAAGAGCTGCCAAGTCAATTTGAGCGTAATGCAAAACATGATGGAGCATCAACCACATGCGGAGAAACTTCAGGCTAATGATTAGGCGCAATGTGGAGCGAGCAACGTGGAGTGTAAGGGAAGCTAAACACATCCTGTTCCAGGCTGGAAAAACAGCGTCCCAACCTTGCTTTGAAGACAGAGCTAAAAGCAGATGACATCATCTCAAACAGAGGACCACGATGAGCTGCTGTAATGGCAGTGCGGGAGACCATTGTTATTTAACAGAATGACGGAGTTGGAAGGGACCTTGGAGGTCTTCTAGTCCAGCCCCATTGCTCAGGCAGGAAACCCTATACCAATGATGGCTAACCTTTTTTTATGTTGTGTGCCAAAAGCCTGCCCGTGTGCACGTGGTCCTGGGCCTGCACTCATGATGCAATGCGTGCGTGACTCCCCCTGTCCCCCTGTGCATGTGTGTGCGACTCCCCCACACCACATTCCTCTGTGCATGCACACAGGCCTCTGTGCATACGTGCATATCTCCCTCGGTGCATGCACGGCAGATACCCAGGGGTGAGATTCAAAATTTTTAACAACCAGTTCTGTGGGTGTGGCTTAGTTGGTGGATGTGGCTTGGTGGTCATGTGACTGGGTGTGGCCAACTCAATATCACTCACATCGAGGCACGCATCTCCTCGCCTAGCTTCTCATGACTGTGGGGATGCTGCAACAGTCGTAAGGGTGAAAAAGGGTCATAAGTCACTTTTTCCAGTGCCATTGTAACTTTGAATGGTCCTTCCACATAAGCAAAGTACCAGCAAAGGAACAGGGAAAAAACTCCAGAGAAGTTCCTGAGACAGGAAGTCTAGTCCTGCCAAGAATGTAATAAGGGTCAACGGAGAGACAGTTTCTTGTAAGCAACACCAGAATGTTCCCTTCCTGCCTTCCTTACAGGATTAGGCCAGTAATTTCTTCTAACAACCAGTTCTCCGAACTGCTTAGAATGTGAACAACCAGCTTTAGCGAATAGGTGCGAACTGGTAGAATTCCACCCCTGCAGATACCCAACAATCTGCTGGCTGATGGGGGGCGCATATGCATGAGCAGTGGGGGTCTTCCGGGCGACCTCTCACGTGCCGGCAGAAGAGCCTCTGCGTGTCACTTCTGGCATGTGCGCCAAAGGTTCGCCATGACAGCCGTATACCATTTCAGATAAAAGGTTGTCCAGTCTCTACTTGAAAACCGCCAGTGTTGGAGCATTGACAGATTCTAGAGGCATTCCACTGGTTAGCTGTTCACACTGTTTGGAACTTTCTCCTTAGTTCTAGGTTGAATCTCTCCTTGATTAGCTTCCATTTGTTACATCTTGTCTTGTCTTGTCTTGTTTTGGAAAATAGTTCTTAAATTAGTCACACACTCAGGGGCAAAGACGCCGAGCTAGTCAATCAGAAAGGTCAGCAGTTCGGCGGTTCGAATCCCTAGCGCCGCATAACAGAGTGAGTTCCTGTTACTTGTCCCAGCTTCTGCCAACCTAACAGGTTCGAAAGCATGTAAAAAATGTAAGTAGAAAAATAGGGACCACTTTGGTGGGAAGGTAACAGCATTCCATGCGCCTTGGAAGGCATTTAGTCCTGCCGGCCACCTGACCATGGGGATCTCTTCAGACAGCGCTGGCTCTTCGGCTTTGGAATGGAGATGAGCAGCGCCCCCTAGAGCCAGAAACAACTAGCACAGGTGTGCAAGGGGAACCCTTTACCTGTTAAGTGAATCTGGCTTCCCCATTGACTTCGCTTATTAGATGGTCGCAAAAGACAATCACACGACTCCAGGACCCTGCCACCGTTATAACTAGGAGTCAATTGCCAAGCGCATCTGAATTTTGATCATGTAACCTACAGGGATGCTGCCACAAGCATAACTGTGAAAAACTGTGCTAATTCCCTTTTCTCAGAGCCATTGTGATCTTGAACGGTCGTCCATGACGTGTTGTAAGTCGAAGACTACCTGTAGAAATTCCTCTGTGAAATCTGACTGAGATATTGCTGCCTAACTGGGATTGTGAGGGGAAAGGGCAAACTTTAGCTCGTCAAATCTTCCTTTGCCTGAAATGAATTCGTCCAAGGTGAGAGTGAAGTTGGCACCACCTCGAGTTCCTAGGAATGAAAATGCTTCTTTACTGTCACTATTTCATCAGAGAATGAAAAAGCCACCAGAGCAAAACACGGCGGTTCGCTCGGCACTATGAAAGCAGGTGAGAAGAGTGATAAAATCTGTTAGCTTGGACAAGATTATTTCTCCTGATTCTCCATGCGCTGCTGATTGTTTTCCCGCACCTGATTCTTGGAATCTGACAGGGTTTGAGGGAGAAAGCTGCTGAATGAAGTGGCCTCTCTTGGACTTCAGAGCATCGCACAGCTGCTTTTCTTTGGTCCGGGGCTTTCAAGGGCCATGTCCTTTTTCAGAAACCACTGCTGGAAGTGTCAGGATGGCCTTGGATCACCAGCTCAGGAAGAGGATACACTTAACTGTGCTTTCAAATTGGTAAATCAGGGTCCACACTCAAAATGTGGTAGGGAAAGTTACAATAGTATGAGTGTCTTCTGTTGGTACTCTTGTTCTCATCTAAGATAGATAGATAGATAGATAGATAGATAGATAGATAGATAGATAGATAGATAGATAGATAGATAGGTAGGTGGATGGTGGGTGGATGGACAGACAGACAGATAGATAGGTAGGTAGGCAGGTAGGTAGGTAGGTGAATGGATGGATTGATGGATGGATGGACAGACAGAGTAGATAGATAGATAGATAGATAGATAGATAGATAGATAGATAGATAGATAGATAGATAGATAGATAGATAATGATAGATATGATAGATGAATGGATGGATGGATGGTGGGTGGGTGAATGGACAGACAGAGTAAATAGATAGGTAAGTAGGTGAATGGATGGATGGATGGATGGACAGACAGTGTAGATAGATGATAGATAGATAGATAGATAGATAGATAGATAGATAGATAGATAGATAGATAGATAGATAGATAGATAGATAGATAGATAGATAGACAGACAGACAGACAGACATCCCAAAGGTGCTTTTTTCAAGAGGCAACTGGTCTTTCTGATTTTTCTTTGAAGACATTTCACTTCTCATCCAAGAAACTTCTTCAGCTCTTGGATGAGAAGCGAAACGTCTTCAAAGACAGACCAGAAAGTCCAGTTGCCTCTTGAAAAAAGCACCTTTGGGACAACCATGATCTGGGTGACTGAGAACCTCCATAGACAGATAGACAGTGAGACAGACACACAGATACACAGACACACAGACAGATAGCTTGGGGTCTACTTAGGGAGGAGGTGGCTTTCAAGGGATGGATTCAAGGTCATGTTAGACTTCCAGCTGCACATTAAAGAGTCGACCAGAAAAACAACCTGGAAGTAAGGAGAAACTTCTTAATAGTGAGAACAATTAACCAGTGGAACAGCTTGCCTTCAGAAGTTGTGGGTGCTCCATCCTTGGAGGTTTTTAAGAAGAGCCTGAACAATCCCTTGTCTCAAATTGGTACAGGGTTTCCTCCTTGAGCAGGAGGCGGGACTAGAAGATCTCCAAGGTCCCTTCCAGTTCTCTTCTGGTTGACTGATTATTTGAAATCCAACCATCCAAAGATTAAACTAGTTCAGAAGGCCATGCTTTCCGGTGTGTGCTGAATATGCACCGCTCTTAACAGAGCTAAAAAAGCTCAACCCCGGGTTGAATATTTAATGGCTATAAATATGCCGGTAATGATAATTGCCAGAACGATGGTAGAGCCCCATGAATAAATCTTGTCTGACTGCTATTTTTAAAAGCTGCCCTTCGTTATATATTGCATGCCTCTTCCGCTAGTCCCTTAAACTTATCTTTCCCTGCTATCTTTCCGTTTAAAAAACAAAAAAAAAGAATCACTCCCCAAGGCCAAACATAGAGACTTCCACATACATTACCCCAGTGGTTCCAGCAGATCAAACCTCCTGTTGTCCTCTTAATAAGACCTTTGGCACTTTCTGCTAATAGAGAGCCCTGTGACACTGTGCTGGCCATGGCTTCAAGGAAGCCCCCATGGCGAATATGATAAGACAAGGCTGCACACACTCACACACACCTGCCCCCACCTCGGAGACTACAGAGATGCAATCAAAAAAGCAACTGGCCGATCAGTTCCGTTCCTCTTTGAAGCCACCAAGACAAAGGGGCAAAAGTGTAATTATATCTATACAGAAGTAAGAAATATAGGAATAAAACGAGATTCTAGCCGGAGAGCTCGTCATGAGAGACACAGATCTATTGTAGAATCAAAGACCCTTGGGAGAAGGGTCATCTAACTCTAACATCAAAGCATTTGGCTAATAGAATGTAGAATAATAGAGATGGAAGGAGAACTTGGAGGTCTTCGAGCAGGAGACCCTATACCAGAGATGGTGTACAGACGGTTCTGACCAGTTCTGGAGAACTGGTAGCGGAAATTTTGAACAGTTCAGAGACCTGGCCAATCCCACCTCTGACTGGCCCCGCCAACCCCATCTATTCTCTGCCTCCCATGGAGTCCCAGCTGATTGGCTGGATTTCCTTTGGTTGCCCTGCACAGGAGAACGGAGCTGGAAAGCAGGTTAATTGGGTGTGGTGGGGAAGGAATGGGGATTTTGCAGTATCCTTCCCCTGCCACACCCACCAAGACACGCCCACCAAGCCATGCCCACAAAACCTGTAGTAAAAAAATCTGAATCCCACCACTGCCCTAAACCAGGAGTCCCCAATCTTGGCAGCTTTAAGCCGGAGAATTCTGGGAGTTGAAGTCCACAAGTCTTAAAGTTGCCAAGTTTGGGGACCTCTGCCCTATACCTTTCCAGACAAATGGCTTTTTCTTGTTTCTTGTTTCAGACTTGTCTGAATGAAGAATAGAACTTTGTCTGTGCACCAAATAAAATATTTCTCTTGTGGGACTGTTTTCCAATTATTTTGTCCCACAACTCCTTTTTATGTATAGGGGTAAATGTAGGTATCTTTATCGCTTACGGATACGGGACAATCTAGATATACCAAAAGGGAAGAAATGTTTCAGATTTGCCCAGGTATCATCCATGCCAACACAGTACTTCCCTGTTATTTATAAAGACATCTCCATTTCTTGCAGGCTTCAGTGCAAAAGTTGGGGGGAAAAAATCAGTGGTACCTCAGTATTCATTGTTAATTGGTTCCAAGGGCCATGCTGAGTACCAAAAGCAATGCGTACCAAATATTTCCCCCCCAAGAATAATGTAGTAAGTGACAAGCCAGCTGACACCAACAAGTTGTAGCCTGTGTGTGGAGTACCAAACAAACGATGAGTAACAGGACAAAAATTTCGTGTCAAAATGTATTGAGTACCAAATTTGATGAGTTTCAAAGTAGTTGAGTACCAAGGTACCACGATATATGCCACTACTTTAGGAGTTCTATTTACATTAATGTGAACTTTTTTTAAAAAAACAGCAATGTATTTTTTCCAAACTCATGTTTGGAGAAAAAAAAATAAGACCTACTTTTAACGATTAACAGAAAGGTATTGTGGCCTCATGAGGTCCAAAGCACTTCGTCTCCACCATTTTTGAAGCATTTGCAGCCATGTTGTTAAACTATTGTTTTATTTATATAAAGTAAGGGTTTTTTGCCCTTTAAGGTGACCTGATATTATCAGTAAAAACAACAACAAACCAAATACATCACAAAATTCAAAGAGAGATCCAACAGGCAGACATTTGCAGGCTGAACAATCATAGCAACACAAAACAAGCAGAATCAGCTGGCGCTGGAAGCTGTCTTCAACACCCAACTTCTCGACTGTCTTCTGAAGGCATCTAAGAGACTTACAGTTGACCGACTTGTAGTGTTGGCAGCCTAATGACATCATGCTGCCATTTGGGCTTTTTCCTCCCTGAGGAACGATTTACTTGGGAGGAAGGTGAGGAGAAAAGATAGTAGAAGATGCATGAGACACTTGGAAGATGCCCTCCACACTTCCTACATAATTCCCTGAACAAGGTTGACATGACCAACAATGGCTCTCTTGGACTTCGGACAGAAATCTTTCCCAGAGTTGAGAAGAGGCCCCAGAAATCAAATCTGGAAGACCTGCATACAGATGAGGTCCTCTTTGATTCTTTGATAAGTAAGACTCAGGACAGTTGACCATTCTCTCAGAAGATGCAATTAGACAATGCAGGAAAGGTCATACCAATGATGCTACCTCATTGAATAACATCTACAAGCAAACAAACAACCTCAGAGAGCACCAAGAATTCCACAAAGCTTCATGAAATCTGTTTCTATTGGGCTAATGACCACAAACCGAGCCTTTGAGGCAACATTTCTAGGAGCTAAATGTAGCCGAGAAAATAAACAGCATATCAGGAGAGCAATAATTCAGTCCACCCTTCCCATTTTCCTCCATATATCTCCTTAGGATTCGCACATAGTCCTTGCAAAAAAAAAACAACCCAAAACTTTGCTCTCCCTTCATTAAAAGTTTTAGAAATCTTTTGACTTTGGAGCTTCTTCACTTCATGCTCAAAGGTTTCCGGGAGAATGGACAAAGGGATCTGCATAGGTACAGATGGGCTCGAATTGCATCATAAATATTCCCTGGCCATAATATGGTTGAGAGAGAGAGAGAGAGAGAGAGAGAGGGAGAGAAATAATAATCTATTTTATTTCACTGACTTCTCTGAAAAAGATGGGAAGCAGAGATGACAGGAAAGGGGTTTTTTGGCGGGGGGCGGGGGAAGCAGATCAAAGAGAGATGATTTATGGCCAAAAGGTGTTTTTTTTTTTTGCAACCTGCCGAAATGCAGAAAGAAATAAGTAAAATAAACAGATGGATTTATATTCTTTTTATTTTTTTGCCCTGAGAGCATTTTGGATTGCTTCTTTGTGGGAGGCGGTTAAACTCACCAATAAAAGAGAAGGTGCATTTAAACAGCCTTCAGGAGTGGCTAACTATGTTCACACAGAAATATGGTGTTCCACGGGTTCAAGTGGGTAAGTTTTGTCTAGTGAAAAGAAGGACTGAGGGTGACATGACAGCAGTCTTCCAATATCTCAGGGGCTTCCACAAAGAAGAGGGAGTCAAGCTATTCTCCAAAGCACCAGAAGGCAAGGCAAGAAACAATGGATGGAAACTAATCAATGACAGAAGCAACTTAGAACTAAGGAAAAACTTCCTGAAGTGAGAACAATATTCAGCATTCAATACTAAATTTGGAAATCAAATTATATAAACGGGATGAATTTGAGGGGGTATAGGTTAAAATATGAAGCTGCAAACATCCCATAGAAAAGCAAAATGTACACATTTATTTATGCATTTAACTAATTTAGATGATTCTTGATTCCACAGCTTCCATACTGTTCCCTGGTATCAGTGCAAATTGTGGCACCATCCAACGACTAATTACTTGAAGAAATGAAATATGATCCAAATGTTTCCATGAATGCACTTAAGGGCAAGTTTTATTTTTTAGGACTCAATATGCATGCTTTTTAGGAACGTGGTGGCTCAGTGGCTAAGATGCTGAGTTTGTCGATCACAAAGGTCAGCAGTTTGGTGGTTTGAATCCCTAGCACCACGTAATGGAGTGAGCTCCCATTCCTTGTCCAGCTTCTGCCAACCTAGCAGTTCGAAAGCAGGTAAAAATGCAAGTAGAAAAATAGGGACCCCTTTGGTGGGAAGGTCACAGTGTTCCGTGCGCCTTTGAAGGCATTTAGTCCTGCCGGCCACATGACCACGGAGACGTCTTCAGACAGCGCTGGCTCTTCGGCTTTGTAACAGAGATGAGCACTGTGCCCCAGAGCCAGAAACAACAAGCATATATGTTCAAGGGGAATCTTTACCTTTACCTTATGCATGCTTACGGTTGCGTGAATGTATCTGCATCAATTCAAAAAGGAAACTATTAGCTGTGATTTATAACCATCATCATAATTAAGGTTAATAGTAATAGATCTCCTGGGATGGGGAGACATTTTTTTTTTCCAAATGGAAAATGCTTCCGATCCTTCAGGCTACATCAGTTGGAAAGTATGATTTGTGCTGGAGAGGTTTTGAGCTGAGAGGTAAAGTTTTCAAAACATAAACATGTGATTAATATGTTAACTCCAGGTGGCACCTGGTTAACAGAATACAGGCTTGAAAAGACACACACACAAAAGGCCGGGAAATGGGTAAGGAAGAATAAACCATCAGTGTACTCTCTTGACTGCTTCCTAGAATATTGAAGCATCAGCTGAATGGGGAGGAAAACTGGGGTTATTCAAAGCCAGTAACAAATGCAAGCAAGATGAATTGCAAAATGCACCTTCGCAAGAGGAAAACAGGCCTACCCTCAAAAGTAGAAGCAACGGCAGCTTGAGAAGAATGTTTGTGATGACCCAGGGTGGGATACAAAATAAACACAGTCACAAAAAACAGGTGAAGCCCCTTTTATTCCTTCACTTTGCTTCAAAGCTCCGAATATCCTTGATTGAAGACAAAAAACTCCCCCACAAGCAGTTACGAAAAAGAAGAAATGCCGTTTAAACTAAAAATGCCTATAAATTATAAAGAGGAAAAATAACATAAACCACACTGAAGCAATTAAGGGAACCAGGCAAGTTAAGGGCTTGAAGACGTCCACAGATATCGGAACACACACTGGGAAGGATGCCAAACTCAGAGAGAACGACAAACTAGAGATATTTCCATGCTTTGTTTCCAGCACTGGTCTATACGCATGGCTGTCTTTTTAATCAGTTCTCACAGCTGCAGCCCATGAAGAGGATCAAGGCCCTTTCCTCCCTCGTAGACCATGCCATTCACGTCTCTCCCTTATCCTCTCCTCCCTGCATGCCCTAGGATGGAGAGGGGATGGGCCTGGGTCCTCCTCTGACTGCCCAGCCAGCATCCGCCCTTCCCCAGCCTCCTCCACAACCTCCGGAGCCACACTTCCGCTCCCTGTCGGCTGTTCCTCCTCTCCCTCAGAGTCAGTCTCCACCAGGGGCATGACAATGTTGTTGAGTCTAATCTTCTACCACTCTATGCAATCCTCCCTCCCAAATTCCCAGGCACCAAAAATGTGGCAGCTTCGAAGCTTCTAAGTAAAATATGCCTTCCAAGGCTGACACCATCTCTTCCCACCACCTAATGTACGCCTCGCTATTTTTCTGACCCTTGCAGATAATATGGAACCCACCGGTCACAGTTTCCAACCACACGTCTTAGCTTAGAAAGGACGAGATTGGGAGGAGGAGACCTTGTGGTTTGCTTTACTAAGAAACTAAGAAGGGGGAAGTTTGTGATACACTCAAATCTTTCTGCCTCTTTCCTGAAGGACCAATCCCACGGAACTTATGGATTTGCAACGACTCCTATATCTGCAGCCTCCTGTTGGAACATTGCTGAATCTAGAAGTTTGACAAGCCACGCATGCATGCGTGAACAAATAAGTAAAATGCACAGGCACCAAATTACAGCTCACCGATGCAATATTTTTTAGACAAAGACAGGCTCCAAGATCATCCTCGGGGTAAAGTTATGCTAAACGGATGGAAATTAAGAGTTGTTGTTTTTTTTTTTCCCCAGGAAGGAAGAAGGAAGAGGGGGAGAGAAGAAGCTTCAGTATAAATTGATAGAAGGCTTTAATTAACTCAAAGTGCCCAGAGGGGCCAAAAAAAATAAAAAAAAATAAAAAGAGCATTAGAAAGTGCTGCAGAATTTCTTTCTTTCTTTCTGTCTTTCCCCCCAAAGAAAGCCTCAAAGTGAAATTCCGCTTGCCTTCTTCTCCTTTGGATTGGAGAGCGACTCAGAACACTCGTTTCAAAAGCAACAAGATCGTCATCAGTATTAAAGGGAGGGTAGAGATTTCACAGCTTAAGAGCCATTTCCGCCGACAGATAGCTTAAATGTATGCAGAATAGTCATGTACAATTATATGATACAATAACTCCAGGGTGGGCAATACAAGAGTTTGCGGCAACATAGAAAGCCCCCTCTCCTTTCCACAACCCCCCCCTCCCGCCCCCGCCGCTCAAGCCCACAGGCGTTCGTTCCACAGCCACACTTTGAAACAAAATGGTAAATTGGATTGGTGTGATCAAAATTACAAAAAAGAAAATTATAATTAAGCTCTGAAGGAGGCAAGGCCCTTTGGGAAAATGTCATGTACCAGTTTCGAGCTGCAGAACTCACAAACTTGGAGAAACCGGGGCATGGCGGTAACTAAAGGTGGGCATTTGTGGGCTGGCATGGGGTGGCAAGGGATGGCACGTGCTTTACGATGTCGTTGCACAAATGACCCCAAATTATATATCAGGGCAAATGCCAATGGTCTCCAAACGTGGGAACCATAAGACTTGTGGACTTCAACTCCCAGAATTCCCTAGCCAGCATGGCTAGCCAAGGAATTCTGGGAGTTGAAGTCCACAAGACTTACAGTTGCCAAGTTTGGAGACCATTGATTTAAGCAATGACATCATCATGCATCTACTGAGCTGCAGTGGCGCAGTGGTTAGAGCACAATATTGCAGGCTACTTCTGCTGAGTGCTAGCTGTCTGCAATTCGGCAGTTCGAATATCACCAGGTGGCAACTCTTAAAACAAGCAAGGTTGACTCAGCCTTCCATCCTTCTGAGGTGGGTGAAATGAGGACCCAGATTGTTGGGGGAAAGAGGCTGACTCTGTAAACTGCTGTAACCGCAGAGGTGCTTTTTCAAGAAAGAATTGGACTTGCTTTGTTTTTCCTTGAAGACATTTTGCTTCTCATCCAAGAAGCTTCTTCAGTTCTGACTGAATGGCAAAGAATGGAAAGATTTATGTTCCTTGCACATCCGGGTCATTCAGCTGACCCTGAGGACATAGTTGAAACTCAAGGACTCTAAGAGAAAATGCTAATGTCAACGGCAAAAAATATACTGTAAATCCTTCCATTCTCCACCATTCAGTCAGAACTGAAGAAGCTTCTTGGATGAGGAGAAAAACATCTTTAAGGAAAAACAAAGGAAGTCCAGTTGCCTCTTGAAAAAGCACCTTTGGGACAACTATGACTTGGATGGCTGAGAATCTCTATAGACACTGATTTAATTACTTCACCGCTGAACAGTGCAAAAGAGAATACACTACATAATATTTGTTTAGAAAATCACGCCATCAATGAATTTGCAGAGCTGACTCTCTCCATTCTGGGGACTGTTGAAGAAGGCTGGAGATGAATCTTTAAGAAGGTGGACCGAACACCCCAGAAAGTTTTCACCTCGCAATCCGTTTATATGCAAACCACAAAATTCAATCAGAATATGAGACAAAGGGGAGCCTGTCATCATTTTCCAATTTGTCCATCTTGGTTGACAGGTTCCTGACAGCTTGATAGCTTCAACAAAATGTTCAGAAAACCCAAGAGGCAGCTGGATGAAAACCCCATTTTCACCCGCTGGAAAATGTAACTCCTTTTAGCAGGGCACTGAAGTGATTGCAATATATTGCTGCCTACTTGAGTGAACCTCAGAAGTTGTAACTTTGGCAGCAAGATTGCTCTTGAAGGAAGTGAGATGGAAAGACTTATTAATTCGGACCTGCAAAAGGACTGGGAGATGCCTGATGCTTGGGCCAGACAATTATCCAGGTAGCCTAGCATTATCTAATTCACCTGGTTGTCAACTAGCTGCCTGGGGCATTTGCTACAACGGCTACCTCGGCTTTCAAACTCAACTGGAATTTGAGGCCTTTAATATAGCAATAGCAATAGCACTTAGACTCATATCCCACTTCACAGAGCTTTACAGCCCTCTCTTAGTGGTTTACAGAGTCGGCATATTGACTCCAATAATCTGGGTCCTCATTTATTGACTTTGGAAGGATGGAAGGCTGAGTCAACCTTGAGCCTCGTGAGGATCGAACTGTTGGCGGTCAGCAGAAGTAGCTTGCAATGCTGCATTCTAACCACGGCACCACCCACAACTCTTATTTAAAACATGAGCTCTTCTGGCTCTCAACAAACTGGGTTTGGGTGTGTCTGACTTATCTTCTATCAGTTGGGTTTTACTTTGCAGCTCTTTGCACGTTGTTTTTAAAGACACAGGATGAAAAATCTAGCAGAGACGGACACACCAAAGGCAGCGGTGTCAAGCTGCATCAAGGATATTGAGCAAATCTGGAAAATTAAGAGTAATTCTGACAGAAGAAAATGACAAATGCTTTCATGCTATTGACAAGAAAACTCCATAAAGTCAATGGGAACCAAGGCAATTGGAAGGAGATGGATGGACGAAGTGTCATCACGTCATCACAACTCTTACAAAATGCACAGAAATGGTAGAGGGTCTCCTGCTTGGGCAGTGGGTTGGACTAAAAGACCTCCAAGGTCCCTTCCAACTCTGTTAATCTGTTTGATACCTATGAAGTTTCCCAGTCATCCAGGTCACGTGGTTGTCCCAAAGATGCTTTTGCAAATGGCAACGGGTTTTTCTTAGTTTTCTTTTTCTTCGATAACATTTCATCTCTCATCCAAGAAGCTTCTTCAGTTCAGAACTGAAGAAAAACCCAAGAAAGTTCAGTTGCCTTTTGGAAAAAAAGCACCTTTGGAATAGCTGTAGAGATAGATTTGTCAGCGTTCCAATGAAACTTCCCATTTCCATTCAGCACTGAGAAACAACGTTCATCCAAGTAAGAATTTATTAAAGAAGTCATGTTGGCACATCTGGGGAAAATCCGAATCTGAGAGTTCCAGATTTTTCCTTCCCCAGGAGAAATTCAAAGATCCCTCCCCTGCACTCATCAGTCCATCACATGGCCCAATCAAACATCGGCCAACTGAAGATATCCCTCCAGACACTCCTCTCCGGGTGCAGGGCAACATGTCCTTGACTTCTAAGAAAGAATGTTGTTGAGTCTAATCTTCTACTCACTAGGAAATTCCCCCCCTACCAAATTCCCAGGCAATGAATGTAGCAGCCTCGAAGCTTCTAAGTGAAATATGGCTTCCATGGTTGACAAGATGTTCTGCAGGAGGAACCATCCCTAGCCAGGTCCTTCAGGCCTTCCAACAGTGGACTCATCACCCCTCTAACTAAGCCTGTTCTTCTTGCCTCTGGTGTTCTCCTCCTCTCCCCTTCCACCTTTCCCACTCTTTAAAGCCATCTTCATAGAGATGGAATAATGCATTCAAAAAAGTAAAATACAAATGGGAATTGTCTTTGGCGCCAGCGCTAATGCTAACAATAATAGTGAAATCTATCAGGTTGCTGAAAAGAAAGAAATATCAGGTCCCACCAAGAGTAACACAAATGTAAAGTTAGGAGGTAGTGTTGTGGCCCGCTGGTGCCTCCAACAGTCGAATTGGAGGAGGAGGAAGAGGAAGAGGAAGAGGAGGAGGAGGAGGAGGAGGAGGAGGAGGAGGAGGAGGAGGAGGAGGAGGAGGCATCCTAAGGTCAGTATCAACGCAACCTGGGAGCTCCGAGGGAGAACAGGTAATGGAGCTGGCAGAGAGAAAGAGGAGGAGCCTGGGCTGTCCGTCAGCCCTCAGATGGAGAGTCAACAGCCCCCAGGTCTGGAGGTGGCTGATGAGGAAGAGGAGGAACAGCTGGGTCCAGTGCCTGACGCACGGATGCACAGAAGGCAGAGGAGAGGAGAGCAGTGGAAATCTATGAGCCGGTCCTTGGGGCAGAAAAGCCTACCACTGCTAGCAAAGTTCTACCCTAGCTCTGGGGATAAAAGGCAGGGGGTAGAGATGAATAGTTGTGGCAGACAACTATTCATCTTCCGGACAGACTGACTTGTTAGCCTGCAAGAGAAACTTTTTGCCGGGGCTGCTGGCATTCCTAATAAAGGAATCTTTTGAGTTCACACCAGAGGATTCGTCGAGTTTGGGGAGCTGGATTAGAGCAGGCAGGTTGGTGGACAATAGAAAGAGAGAAATACTGGTTGCATTCCCTCCTACCCACCCAGGGCCTCCCTTGGTTAGCAATGCCACAAAAGCTGATGTTTCCATTTCCTCCTCGGTCCCCCACGGCCGCCCCCAATTTGATGCTTCAAAAAGACATCTGGACGCCTTTGTCATTATTGCAATGGCACTGTAGTCACTTAAAAGGCGATTTTGCATCACACAAATGGAAAGCAAGTTGGCTCCCCAGCCTGTTCAGACCATCTGTGTCTGGTTGCAATGCAGACATTAAGCACCCTTCCCAAAAGGGCATCTTTAATGATGCTGAAGATAAAGGAGAGAGCCTCTCTCCTGGGCATGGAGAGCCAGTCAACTTTCATCCAAGCTGGAGAAAGAATTACATTCTGCCACAGATACAAGTTCAAAAACAATTAAGCCTCTATTATGAGCGCGCCATATGCACAATTAAGACTTTATGGAGTCCTGAGTTCTGGAAGGATTCGTGAATACGTTTATAGGATTGTATAAAGGTTTGGAGACAGTTCATATCAGAACACAAAATGTTGCCTTCAGAGCATCGCCTTTCTTAGTTCACAATGGTTGGCCTCGCCTGCTAAAGTCAAGATCGAATTCCTCCATTCAACCCAGAAACTGTAACCTGAACCTTACTTGGCTAAGTGAAACAACAGAACAATCTACCATTGGTGAGGAGCAATTGGTCAAGGTAGGACGGAAACTCTAGAAAGAGTGCAGAGAAGAGCAACAAAGATGATTAGGGGACTGGTGGCTAAACCATATGATGAATAACTAAGGGAACTAGGTATCTGGAGAACCGGTAGTGGAAATTTTGAGTAGTTCGGAGAACCAGCAAATCCCACCTCTGACTGGCCCCGCCCCCATCTGTTCTCTGCCTCTCATTGAGTCTCAGCTGATCAGCTGGGTCTTCTTTGGTTGCCCTGCACAGGAGAACAGAGCTGGAAAGCAGATTAGTGCAGTGGGGAGGGAATGGATATTTTGCAGTAACCTTCCCTTACCATACCCACCAAGCCATGGCCACAGAACCGGTAGTAAAACCGGTATTTAATTTCATTGTGCAAGGTGCAATGACAATAAACTAAACTAAACTAAACTAAACAAATTTGAATCCCACCACTGCTAGGTATGTTTACTCTAACGAAGATAAGGTCTAGGGATGACATCGCATCTTCCAATATTTGGAGTGCTGTCACAGAAAAGAGAGGGTTGATCCATTCTCCAAAGCACCAGGGGGCAGGACAAAAAGTAACAGATGGAAGCTCATCAAAGAAAGATCCAACCTATTTCCTGACAGTGAAAACAATTACTCAGTGGAATGGCTTCCTCCAGAAGTTGTGGTGCTCCCTCCCTGGTGGTTTTCAAGAGGAAGTTGGACAACCATTCATCCAGAATAGTGTAGGATCTCTTACTCAAGTGGAGGGATGGACTAGAAGACCTCCAAAGTGCCTTCCAACTCTAAGGTTGTGTATCTCAGGGTTCGCCACCTTTTGGACCTCAGGGACCACCAAACTCATAATTTTAAATCCCGCAGACCCATAATATGAATTTTGACTGATGGTGGCTTGCTGATGTTTTCCCAGAGTCTCTGCAGAATGCAGCAGAGATCCTGGGAAAATCCCCCCCAAAAGTCTGCAGTTAAATTCCCCACCCTGTTTTCCTACCGATTGATCGTTCTTTATTTGGGATCGCAGGATACCATCTCCAGCTCCGTTCTCAGGGGAGAGAGACTTTTGGCTTCATGCAAGGAAAGCAGCAGAAGTTGCGTAAGTTTTTCTTTCTCTTCCCTAAACTCCACCAGAAATGAGTCTTTGCCGGCACAGCCTCTTGGAGCAGGAGGCCTTGCAGGGCCCCAAAGACTCATTTCTGGCAGAGTTTGGGGGAGAGAAAGAAAGACTTTTGCTGCTTTCCTTGCGTGCAGCCAAAAGCAGAAGAAGAAAGAAGCAGAAAGAAGCAGCCCGGTGGCCAGGCCAGGCGTGTGGGGTGAGTGGGGCAATTTCCCCCTTCACGCTTTCCCCCTCCCCCTCACTACCTGGTGTTGTTGCAATGCAAGTGACACAAACCTTGTGTTCTCACGGGCCATGTGGGTGGCACAGCTTTGTGTTCCCGCACAGACTGAATTAATTGCTTTGAGGGGGAGCGCTTTAGGGATGACATTTCTCTGTGGACCACTAAAATTTTCTCGTGGACCACCAGTGGTCTCCGGTGTAGCTTCCACAATGTCTGCCAAAAGAGGAGAATGAGCAGAGAGATCTGGAGGAATAACTGCCTTTGCTATGTACCCCAAAAGATTCAAAAGTGAATGACTGAACCCAAGACTGGTACCCCAAAATTTACTGCTTCCCCCCACCCCCATTTATGCATGTTTCATCCCCCCCCCAAAAAACAGATACTTTGATCGCTAAAGGTGTGTGGTTGGTGTAAGGTGTTATTTACCACTATTGTGGATAAGTTTGGACCTCTCTTTTTTTGTCCTTGGGGAAACCATCGTATAGCTGTCACAGCCTGCGGTCACCCAGGTAAGTTATTAGCCAGTTAATTACCTTCTTCTGAACCAATCTAGGAAGGGATGCTTCAAACACAGAAACCCTGTTCTTCTGAAGAGGAAACCAAGGTCCTCATTCCACAGCTGTCAGCACAAGAAATATTGGAATTGTTTTGTCCCCTGAAGTCCAGTTAGGTGCCCTTGCTGGAGAAGAAGGGCAAGAGACAAGCGATCTGTCAGACGAAGTTCCAGATAAGACATTTGATTTATACTTAAGATGGACGTGTGTTGGGCAAGGAGAGGATCCACCTGCGATAGCTCAGGGAAGGAAAGTGGGAGGCATCAAAGTGACTCACGTAGGCGTCGAAGGAGAAAACCTTAGCAATAACTTCCACTGACTTTCTGCAAAGAAAGAGCTCTCTACGGGTGCTCCTGCACTTATGACCACAGTTCAGCCCAAGTGCCTATGGCTAAAGGAAACAATTGTTAAATGCTGGTGGCGCAGCAGTATTGCAGGCAAACTCTGCCTACTGCCAGGAGTTTGATCCTGAACAGCTCAAGGTTGACTCAGCCTTCCATCCTTCCGAGGTGGGTAAGATGAGGAGCCAGATTGTCGGGGGCAAGAGGCTGAGTCTGTAAACTGCTTAAGAGAGTGCTGAAAAGCACTCTGAAGCAGTATATAAGTCTAAGAGCTATTGCTATTTTTTTCCTTTCCTTTCCTTTCCTTTCCTTTCCTTTCCTTTCCTTTCCTTTCCTTTCCTTTCCTTTCCTTTCCTTTCCTTTCCTTTCCTTTCCTTTCCTTTCTTTTCCCTTCCCTTCCCTTCCCTTCCTTAACTTTCCTTTCCTTCCCAGTGGTTAGAATGCAGTACTGCAGACTAACTCTGCCCACAGCAGCAGTTTGATCCTAACTGGCTCAAGGTTGACTCAGCCTTCCGTCCTTCCGAGGTGGGTAAAATGAGGACCCAGATTGTTGGATGCAAGAGGCTGACTCTGTAAACCGCTTAGAGAGGGCTGTAAAAGCACTGTAAAGCAGGATATAAGTCAAGTGCTATTGCTGTTCTTCCTTCCTTCCTTCCTTCCTTCCTTCCTTCCTTCCTTCCTCCCTCCCTCCCACCCACCCACCCACCCTTCCCTCCAAGGTCCCTCCAACTCTGCTTATTCTCCTATCCCTCCCTCCCTCCCTCCCTCCCTCCCTCCCTCCCTCCCTTCCTTCCTTCCTTCCTTCTCCATCACCGGAGATTTTTAAGAAGGGACTGGACAAGCTTTTATCTGAAATTGTACAGGGTTTCCTGCCTAAGCAGGGGGTTGGACTAGAAGACCTCCAAGGTCCCTTCCAACTTTGTTCTTCCATTATTCAGGATATTGGGGTGGGGTGGGGTAGGGAGCACAGTGCTACAAAAAGGATGTCCTGGGGGAATATATGGGGTGATTCCCAGGCTCCGTTTCCTCAAACCAACCCAGCAGGCGCCGAGCAGAAATCCGATAGCCTGTGCCTGGTTGCGGGAGCTCCTCTGGAGGCTTAATTTGGGAGCATTAGCACTGAAGGCCAAAGGGGAATAGAGAGGAAAACGGAATATTATGCCTGGGCTGCATGCAAAATCCCCTCGCCCTGGATGGAAAGCACCGATTCTCACGGAGCTGGAAGAAAAAAAAAAGGCATCATTTGTTCTAACTGCGAGAGGAGATCGGAGGTCTTTTAATAAAATGCGCCCTTCTATTCATCAACGTTTAAAATGTTCAATAAATGCTAAAATCTATCGGCTGGCGCACATTAGCTTTTACCTCCGCCACCCACCGCCTGTTTTTTGTTTTTTAAAGTGCTGGATGAAAAATTGGCTGCTTACACAAACAGGGGAGGGGGAGGAAGAGGGAGAAGAGCCGCCCCGGAGTAGAATCCGCTAATGAGAAATTTGTGGCAAATGGAATTCACAGCAACAAACAGAATTCACAACAATGGAAATTCGGGTGGTGAATCATTTTTCCCTCCGGTTTTCTATTCAGGTCCATCCAGGAGCTCCATTTGATCTGGCTCACAGGAGCATCACCTAAAAAGTTACCTCTGCAAATAATAATAAGAAGAGTCCTTTCCTTTTGTTATTATTATTATTATTTTTATTTATTTATTTTCCTGAAAGGAATTGGTTCAAAAGGAAAATGGACAATGGGCTAAACGGGGCTCTTGAGACAGAAATGCCGAATGAGAAATGGACAGCAGGCTTAAGCCCAGTCAAACTGGCCCTGAATGCTAAAACAAATGGGAATAAAAAGAGATGCGTTTTTCAGCATTCTGCTAGCTAGACCATAATGGATTCACCCTCAAAATTTTCAGCATCTCTCTCTCTCTCTCTCCCTCTCTCTCTCTTCTCCTTCCTCTCATTCTCCTTTCTCTCCTTCTCTCTCTTTCTCTCCTCCTCTTCTCTCTCTCTCTCTCCTCCTCTCTTTCTCTTCTCTCCCTCCTCCTTCCCTCTCATTCTCTCATTCTCTCCTCTCTCTCTCTTTCTCTTCTCCTCTCTTTCTCTCCCCCCCTCTCTTTCTCTCCTCCTCTCTCTTTCTCTCTCTCCCTCTCCTCCTTCCTCTCCTTCCCTCTCATCTCTTTCTCTCCTCTCTCTCTCTCTCTCTCTCTCTCTCTCCTCCTCTCTCTCTCTTTCTCTTCTCCTCTCTCTCTCTCTCTCCTCCCTCCTCTCTCTTTCTCTCTCCTCTCTCTTTCTCTCTTTCTCTCCTCCTCCTTTCTCTCTCTCTCTCTCTCTCTCTCTCTCCCTCCTTCCCTCTCATTCTCTCTTTCTCTCTCCCTCTCTCTCTTTCTCTCCTCCCCTCTCTCTCTTTCTCTCCTCCTCTCTCTCTTTCTCTCCTCCTCTATCCTCTCTTTCTCTCTCTCCCTCCCTCCCTCTCTCATTTTCTCTCTCTCTCTCTCTCCCTTCCTCTCTCTCCTCCCTCCCTCCCTCTCTCATTCTGTTTTATTGTTCTGGGTTTTTCCCATCCTTCCCCGGTAACAAACTGCTGTATTAAACTATTTCTCTTTTTACTCTACTATTTTACTGTAAAGGCTGATCAAAAACCACAATAAAGATATTTGATTGGAATTGAACAGGCCTTGTTAAATGCCTTCAGAATCAGGCTCCAAAGTATGGAAGATTAAGTTCCCACTGGGCACTGCGACTACTAATTCAACAGCCAGCAGCGACAGCCAGTTTGGTCTAGTGGTTAAGGCTCCAGGCTAGAAAGCAAGAGACTGTGAGTTCTAGTCCCACCTTAGGCGTGAAAGCCGGGTGAGTGACTTTGGGCCAATCAGCAGGAGACGGTGAGTTCTAGTTCCATCTTAGGCATAAAAGCTGGTTGGGTGACTTTCAACCAATCAGTAGGAGGCTGGGAATTCTAGTTCCTCCTTAGACATTCAAGCTGGCTGGGCAACTTTGGACTAATCAGAAGAAGTATGGGAATTCTAGTCCTATCTTAGGCATGAAAGCTGGTTGGGTGACTTTGGGCCAATCAGCAGGAGACAGTGAATTCTAGTTCTGCCTGATGCATGAAATCTAGCTTTGAGCCAGTCACTCTCTCTAAGCCCAACCCACCTCACAGGGTTGTGGTTGGGAAAATAGGAGGAAGGAAGATACGTTGGATATGTTTGCTGCCTTGAGTTATTTCTAAAAAATAATAAAGGCAGGAAACAACCAAAGAAAAACACCCTTTCTGGTCCCCTTCAGCCATCACTGATTCTAGGCAACACATTCACCCCAAGAAGCAGGGCAAACCACCGCAACTGGAGAATCCTGCATCCCATCCAAGTAAGCATCTCGTGAGCAAGCGCCCAGAGGCTGATTTCGGATGCAAGCAAGCCCTTGCGTCATGATTAGCAACTGCTAAGGAGAGAGAGCCTGGGCTGTGCACAAGAGGATTGAAACTGGGCAGGGGCTGCCTTCTGTTGCTAGAAGCAACTTTGGCATCTGGCTTTTGTGCATTGCTGCTTTGGACTTCTGCTTTGTTTTGATCTCGGCATATTCCTGACCAAGACTCTGACTCATCCCTGGTCCAGTCATTTGCAATCTATTGTGTGGATATTGGATTGCAGCAATGTTTGTCAACCTCAGCAACTTTCAGATGCGTCTTCCAGAATTCCCCAGCCAGCATTCGGGAAGTTGAAAGTCCACCCAACTTTAATTTGTTAAGAGCTGAGAAATTCTGGATTACACCTTCTCCTTGACCTTTAGTAGCACTTAGCAATAGCCCTTAGACTTATATAGAGCTTCACGGTGCAGCCCTCTCTAAGCAGTTTTCAGAATCAACAACCTGCCCCTGACCATCTGGGTCCTCGTTTTACTGACCTTGGAAGGATGGAAGGCTGAGTCAACTTTGAGCTGGTCGGGATCAAACTTCCGGCAATAGTAAGCTATTGTGTGCACACACACAGACTTCGTTTTCTATTTCTCCTCTTCTATTGTCTCCCCCACCTGTCTCTGCCGACAAACCTTCCTGACGTTCAATTGCTTAGAATTGCTCCTAAAAGCTGTTCTCCTCCTACAGTGTCTGTGTGTCTATTGACAACACCACTCCTCCAGTGCTCACTTCATACCCATATTTTGCCTGCCAATTGCATGGGCATTCTCTCCCTTTACCCATAGCCACACCATCAAAGGTGACACCGGCCAGAGCATAGAACAACTCAAAGAAGTAGTGTTAAGATCGGAAGAGGTGGAGAGACCTGGCCCATAGAATCGCCAAGAGTCGGACACGACTGAATGTACAACATTCCGCAATGAAACACCTGCAAGGTAACAACCAAGAGAGCACCCAAGGACCTCTCAGGTCAATCCTGAGCTACCAATATTTTCTTCTGTTGGAATGCTAACATCTGAGATACAGCACAGAGCTGGAGTTTCCCCTTGGCTCTTATTCTTTTTCTCCGGCATCTTTGACATAGTTAAGATGACATCAAGGGATCAATGATCACATGGGCAAAAAATGTGAATCATAATATAAATTTGGATGTGTGGGAAAAGACTTGGACCGAGAACTGGAAGCTGACTTTGTCAACGACATTTAAAGAGAATCAATATAAAATGTTTTGTAGATGGCACCTAGCGCTGGCACGATTGGCAAAAATGTATCTAAATTTGAAACCGGAATGCTGGAAGTACAAACAAAAGAAAGGAACGTTTTTCCATATGTGGTGGCAATGCATAGAGGCTAAAAAAATACTGGAAGAAAATACAGAGATGGCTTTTTGAGATTACAAAATATAAATTGAATTTAGAAGCAGAAATATTCTTATTAGGTATGATTAAAGGGAATTTGAGTAAAGATAAACGATACCTTATTGTACACATTTTAACCGCAGCAAGAATCACTTTAGCACAAAATTGGAAGAGTAATAAAATACCACCAGAGGAAGTTCTAATTCAAAAAATAATGGACTGTGCTGAACAGATAAATTCGCGATGGAACTGAAAGGCAAAGACGATCGAGAATTCTATGCGATATGGGAGAGGTGGTATGGATGGGTGAAAAATAGATAAAAATGATGTATAATCACAAAATGAGAAACATGTATATACAATGACACAATAACTGTTAATGGAAATGAGATTTTTGTATTTTTAGTTTTAAAGAATAAAGCAAACATGACTTTATTTTATTTTGTCGTGGCTTATCTGTGTTCCTGGCGTCTTCCCAACTGTGTGAGTTTTGCCATGCTTTCAAGTCTGAAATTCCTTCTCCTGCCCTGCCAAACTAATTACTTCAGTTTGCTTGTTTGGACTTTAAGTTACAGTGTGTGTTTACCCTGTTTTGGACTGAATTTTCTGCAATCAAAGGCTTTTCCTGGGAGAGTTTTTTCTCCAGCCAGAAGGTAACTTGGACATTGGGGGAAAAGTTGGAGATAATAAAGGGACTCTTATTGATTATCTGACTGTGTTGCCTTTGTGCCACACCCGGGTCATCACATGTTATGTGAATGAAGGTAGTATAACTTTGTTTTAGCAAATCTTTTCCAGGAGTAGCTGCAAATTTAAAGATCACGTCCACTTGGTGGCTGGTACCAGACAAAAACGAAAAGTGAAATAAAGTGAAATTGTGCTGGGCATAACGCAATACATTAGGAAATCAGGAATGCAATCATGCTCAGAGAAAAGAAATGAAAAAGCACAAAGTGAAAATAAGCGCGACTGCTTGCTCTTTAAAAATAAGTCCTCCTCACATGATTCACCTTTCCCCACCTGAGAATATTTGCCTGTTTTGGTGCCCTCTTGTGGCATGATGGAGATGACACCTCTACTCCAGTTCTCAAAGAGGACTAGCAGTCCGTCAACAGAATCAGTGAACCTTGTGGCGGGGGGGAAGGAGAGCAGATATCCGGCACCCAGAACCTCTTTTAAGATTTATTTATTTTTACAGGAGCATCTCAAGATCCCAAGAAAAGTGTCATAAGCAAGCAACCCGAGCCATTTATAAATAACAAACAGCCAGTAACTTTATTGTTTACTACCTACACTACAAGAATCTCCTCATACTGTTTGCCTTCCTTAAGAACAACCAAGTAAGGCTTCATGGATCTTGGGGGAGGTCAAGCTTATGTCGCCTGTGGCTGTGGAAGGATTCCAAGCTAGGTTCTCACTTGACCCCTCCTTACAGCCTAGCTGCCAGTTTCCCAACAAAAACTGACACAAATTTCGGAAAACCTTCCTGAAGTTGCTTAGGAGACCAGATTGGGAAAAAGGCTGGTTTGAGGCCTACTCATACCTTCTGAATGATAGCATTAGCTGACCCTCCACATATTTCAAAGGTGGTATTCAGCAGGTTCTGACAGGTTCAGGAGAACCAGTAACGGAAATTTTGAGTAGTTCAGAGAACTGGCAAATACCACCTGTGATTGGCCCCACCCACCCCATCTATTCTCTGCCTCCTGACTCCCAGCTGATTGGCTGGATCTTCTCTGTTTGCCCTACACAGGAGAACGGAGCTGGAAATCAGGTTAGTAGGGTGGGGAGGGAATGGGGATTTTGCAGTATCCTTCCCCTGCCACGCCCACCAAGCCACACCTACCACGCCACGCCCACCAAGCAACGCCCACAGAACCAGTAGCAAAAAAATTTGAATCCCACCACTGGTGTGGATGATCTTCAATGCTGGAAGTAATATCCATACCCTTTTACACCAAAATATCTAGTCGCTTTCTTCCTTTGTGTAATGCAGCATTTCTCAAAGGCAAGCAATTCTGAGAGTTGAAGTCCACACATCTTAAAAGTTGCCAAGTTTAAAAACCCAAGTAGCACATCTCAGTTGAGAAGGCAGGGGATAAAAAAACCTTTGCACTGTTGGTATATTTGGACTAATGGAGAAATAAATCCCATGCTCAGAGCGCTGAGGCTGGCAAAGTTTCACACTTCTGCACTGAGAAAAGGTTTAATAGGGCTGGTGGCTACTAGGATGAATATATTTTTAATCATGCTGTCCTCCTACTTTTATTATCATTTTACAGATATCCGGAGGCTAGATTGCATCTCTCCTGTACTTTCTCGCTCTTTCACCCTCCTTTTTTCCTTACTAGGAAAAAAAAAAAAGAAGGGTTGTAGAGCACATTTTGATTGGAATCAGTAGGAGCCGTTGATTAGGAAGCTCTCGCTGAGAAGGTAGAATAGGTCAGAAAGCGTTCCTGAAACATCATTGTTGCAAACACCGAGGATGTTTAAAGATGTGGCCCTGTTGTCCTCAACATAGGCACCCTTCAGGTGAAGGCAGGTGAACTTCCAGGCTCCTCACCATGCTTTAGGGTAGGGGTCAGCAACCTGCGGCTCTGGAGCTGCATGTGGCTCTTTCATCTCTTTGCTGTAGCTCCCTGTCCCCGGTCGGTAAGAGGAAAAAGGATGCCACGCTAGGAAAAACTCTATGGTGGGGGAACCGGACGTCCGGTCAGCAGAGGAAAAAGGACGCCATGCTAGGAGGAGACTCTATGGAGGGGGAACTGGACTTCCAGTCAGCAGAGGAAAAAGGATGCCACGCTAGGAGGAGACTCTATGGAGGGGGAACTGGACTTCTGGTCGGCTCCAGAATTGAACGGGGGACTTCTGGTTTGTGGCTCTTTGAGTGTTTAAGGTTGCCGACCCCTGCTTTAGGGGAAGTATGGGAATTGAAGTCCACTTCTCCAGAGAGGATCCAGGTTGAAAAGACTGAGGTTGGCCCACGAGAGTGAAATGTTGTAGTGGTAGGTGAGAATGGCCTTGGGAGACAGGAGGAAGAGGTGCAGCCAAGACAACAGATGGGTAAGACTTGTAAGAGGGATGTCGGCCTTGCAAGGTAGTCCAGAGAAGAAGTACGACAAGAACTGGCTCTACTTTATTGTGATGATGATGATGATGATGATGATGATGATGATGATGATGATGATGATAGCACTAACAATAGCACTGAGACTTATATACCACTTCACAGTGCTTTACAGCCCTCTCTAAGCAGTTTACAAAGTCAGCCTCTTGCCCCCAACAATCTGGGCTCTCATTTTACCCACCTGAGAAGGATGGAAGGCTGAGTCAACCTTGAGCCTGGTGAGATTTGAACTGTCAAATTGCAGGCAGCCAGCAGGCAGCAGAAGTGGCCTGCAGTACTGCACTCTAACCACTGCGCCATGGTGGCAGAGGAGGAGGAGGAGGAGGAGGAGGAGGAGGAGGAGGAGGAGGAGGAGGAGAAGAAGAAGAAGAAGAAGAAGAAGAAGAAGAAGAAGAAGAAGAAGAAGAAGAAGAAGAAGTAGTTGTCTTTTGACTGGTTTATATTTATGACAACTTTAATGTCGGGTTTCCTTTTACTGCAAGCACGATTGCTTTTTCCAGTGAATTCCTCCACATGACATGGCTAAAGTAAGTGAAACCTTATTGTAAGGTTACATTAACAGAATCTTGCAACTCTAAAAGAAAAAAAAATATTCTTGGTGCATAAATATATTTTCATTTATGCCTCAGGGACACTTATTCAAGAGGGGGATATTCAGGATAATTTCAGCTAGCAACTTTGGCAAGATTGGAGAAGCTGGCCATTGCACAGAATTTCTTTCTCTCTTTCTCTCTCCACTCTTCCTTGGGGAAGATGATATTAAATTCAAGATTTTCCTGACATGTAAATACAATATGTGTGTACTGATGTGTATCAAAGGAATTCTGGCAGTGGATGGACCTCAGGGAACAGTGTTGTGGTTGCTAATCTGGCAAAAGGCTTTGTGCAGAATTCAAAAGATCAGGGATTAAAGCGAAAGAAAAGCAACCAAACACGTCGGGTTCATAAACACAAATTACAAATATAACCCATTTTAAGGAGGGAGCAACATAATAAAAGAACAGATTAAAAAAAACTAATAAAACAACCTATTTTCCTTGCAATGGCAGACGTTTATTACTTTTTCAGATCAGAGGAAAACTTTCTACACCGGGGAGAAAAAAAAGTGAAGTACGGAACAGGATTGTTGAAACCATCAACCTCGTGAGGTCAAAAAAAATCACCTCCGCTCCCGCACAGATATTTGCACAACACACGACTTCATCAACTAACAAAACACACGGGCCAAATCTTCCATGAAGCTGACCAAATCAACAGAGTCACGTATGCTGGACCAGAGGTGGTATTCAGCAGGTTCTGACTGGTTCTGTAGAACCGGTTGTGGAAATTTTGAGTAGTTTGGAGAACCGGCAAATCCCACCTCTGACTGCCCCCGCCAACCCCATCTATTCTCTATCTACAGGAGTCCGTGTTCTTCTACTCATCGGAAAGTGGCTTCTTTGGCCACTTCCACATTCCCTAAATAAAAAGAGGAAATCGAGGGAACAGGGTCCCAGAGAGGGGCGGTAAACAACCCAATCACACAGCATATATTTTGCCTCCACGATGCCACAAAGTGGGGAGAGGGGAAATAAGCTGTGAAGATCCGGCATACAACATATTAATCACTTCTCTAACATCCAAACACGAAATGCATCATTAACATTCACGGTGATTTCAGTTAATTTGCCGCATTGGGAAGAGCAAAGGAGGAAGGGAAAACTCTCGTTCCCTCACTGGCACGCATGTAAATCACCCACACCCTTGCCGAGAGCAGAAAAACAAAACCAAACCCAGAAATCTTTATCTAAAATTGTACACATGGCTTCCCCCAGCCTGCCACTTGCCAGATGTGCCCGGATTGTAATTGCGAGGATTCTCATCCAGCTGGCTGGGAATTTTGGAGCCTTGGAGCACCGGAATATCTTGAAGGCCTCCAACTGAGATGGCTCACTTGCGGGGACTCTTCTCTATGGCATCCAAGGATGCTCCACCACACCAGACAATGAACAGAACGGAGGTGGGTATTCAGCAGGTTCTGACAGGTTCTGGAGAACTGGTAGTAGAAATTTTGAGTAGTTCGGAGAACTGGCAAATGCAACCTCTAACTGGCCCCGCCAACCCCATCTCTTCTCTGCCTCCCATGGAGTCCCAGCTGATCGGATGGGTCTTCTTTGGTTGCCCTGCACAGGAGAACAGAGCTGGAAAGCAGGTTAGTGGGGGTGGGGAGGGAAGGGGGATTTTGCACTATCCTTCCCCTGCCACGCTCACAAAGCCACACCCACAGAACCAGTAATAAAAAATTTTTGAATCTCACCACTGAAACAGACCCCCCCACCTTAGTAACAGCAAGCTGAAAACAGATGGTCCTTCACTTGCCACCATATGTTTGACTTTCAACAGTGCTGAAAACATGTTTTACGACTGATCCTTGCCCTTATGACCATCACAGTGTTTCCACGATCACTTGATCAAAATTCAGACCCTTGACATCTCCCATACAAGAAGGAACAAGAGAAGATGGGTTGCCATAGGGGAATAACTCACCTGTGTCTCAAACTGCCGGCCAGGTTGAAACAGCGCAAAAGGGCCCTGTTGTTTGAACAAGGAAGAATGTGTAGCTGCCCATTTTCCCAAAGGAAAACAAAATTTAGCTGTATCCTCCCACTGAGCTATTGTTGGGGTGTGGGGTTTACCAACTAGGCAGGAAGGCGGCGTCAAGAGAGGGCCTAGCAAGGAAACATAGCATAGCCACAAGTGGCTAAGTTGGATCCTCCCCAGGATCGACGAAGCCTCAACTGATTGTTCTCAGGAGAAAGCAAGAAGTCTGGAGAGATTTCTTGTAACATGGGAGGTAAACAATAAAGTTGTTGACTTCAGGGATTCGTTTATGGCTCCAGTTGTTTCAATCGTATTTAGCAAAAGAGACATTTCAGAAACAGAATTAGGGGACCTGGGAAGTGAAGTCCCTCCTCTTTACTGTGTATCCTCTCCTAAAAGCAAAGGCCCCCATGGTCTCCCCCAGTGTAACATCAGTTTACATTCTAGCAATGAATAGAATAGAATAGAATAGAATAGAATAGAATAGAATAGAATAGAATAGAATAGAATAGAATAACAGAGTTGGAAGGGACCTTGGAGGTCTTCTAGTCCAACCCCCTGCTTAGGCAGAAAACCCTACATCACTTCCGACAAATGGCTCTCCAACATCTTTTTAAAAACTTCCAGTGTTGGAGTATTCACAGCTTTTGGAGGCAAGTTGTTTCACTGATTCTAAATGTTAGGAAATTTCTCCTTAGTTCGAGGTTGCTTCTCTCTTTGATTAGTTTCCACCCGTTGCTTCTTGTCCTGCCCTCAGGTGCTTTGGAGAATAGCTTGACTCCGTCTTCCTTGTGGCAGCCCCTCAGGCATTAGAACACTGCAGTTTCACTTCAAATTTCTTCCTAATTCTAGAAGTGCCACCACGACCAGGTTGGTTGCTGGGGTGGCCAAGAGCGAACGACAACAAAGAGACAGGTTAAAAAGAAGAGGGCACACTCCACCATATAGGTATTCTCTTTGAAACCGGCTGTGTCTTGAGTCCCGCACTAAGAGAAAATGGGAAGTTGTCCTTGACTGGGGTGGTAAACCAGGCGTGAAATCGATCAAAGCGGGAGAGTCAATCCAGAACCGCATTTCATATTTGATGAGACGGTGGGCTGCCCCCATCAAAGGACTGGCCAATAAATCAAAGCGGGAGAACATTTGTGTGGAGAGCGGGGAGGCTGCAGAAAGTTACGGCGGTTTTGGGGACAGAAGGGGGAAATCGCAAGGAAAGATCTTGCCAGTCTCAAAGAAGGAAGATTGATCGTCCCGAGCCAGGACAGAATAACAAAATAACTTGAGTTGGAAGGAACCTTGGAGGTCTTCTAGTCCAACCCTCTGGTCAAGCAGGAAACCCTATTTTATTTCAGACAAATGGCTTTCCAATCTCTTCTTTAAAACCTGCAGTGATGGAGAAGGTAGGTAGGAAGGAAGGTAGGAAGGTAGGTAGGTAGGTAGGTAGGTAGGTAGGAAGGAAGGAAGGAAGGAAGGAAGGAAGGAAGGAAGGAAGGAAGGAAGGAAGGAAGGACAGCAGAATAACAGAGTTGTAAGGGACCTTGGGTGGTCTTCTAGTCCAACCCCTATACCATTTCCAACAAATGGCTCCCCAATCTCTTCTTTAAAATCTCTTCTTTAAAATCTCCAGTGATGGAGGCACCCATAACTTCTAGAGGCAACCTGTCCCTCTGATTAATTATTCTCCCTATCAGGAAGTTTCTCCTAATTTCTCAATTGGTTCCTTGATGAATTTCTATCCATTGCTTCTTGTTCTTCCTTGTTCAGTCAACATCAAGAGTAGGATTACCAAGAAATCTGCCTCATTCTTTTCTCCACAGTTATGAGATGAATATTTTTTGTCCACAAACTACGTTTTCATGCACATTTTCTGATTATCACACACTGTGAGCTTTTTAAACAGACTTCTTCCTAATGTGCCATAAGCTCCTTATTTCACCTGTTGCTATCACTACTCACACACCTGTTCCCAGAATTGCACTCTTTCTTTCTTTCTCTCTCTCTTTCCTTTTTCCTTCTTTCTTCTTTCTCTCTTCCTTCTTTCTTCTGTCTTTTCTCTCCTTCTGTCTTTCTTTTCTTTCTTTCTTCTTTCCCTCCTTCCTTCTGTCTGTCTTCTCTCTTCTTCTTCTCTTCTCTCCTTCTTTCTGTCTTTCTCTCTCCTCTTCTTCTTCTTCTTCTCTCCTCTTTCTTTCTCTCTTCTTCTTTCTGTCTTTCTTTTTCTTTCCTTCTTTCTGTCCTTCTAACTTCCTCTCTCTTTCCTTCTTTCTGTCTGTCTTTCTTTTTCTTTCCTTCTGTCTTTCTCTCTTTCTGTCTTTCTCTTTCCTTCTTTCTATCTTTCTTTCTTTCTCTCCTCCCTTCCTTCCTTCTCAGAAGTTTGTTGCAGATTGGGCAACATGGAAAGAAGGGAGCCACCAGGCTGTGCTGCAAAGCCCACCCAATCTGTTTCTCACACAATACCTGGGGAGTTGCCTTCTTAGTCACAGCTGATGGGAACAATTATCCTAGAACAGTGTGTTTCTCTGCCTGTGAAACCAACCACCGTTTTTCAGCACAATTGGTTCTTTTCTTTTCTTTTTTCTTGCAAAATATGGTTCGAAGCAGGCTCTTTTACAGCTGGTTCTCATCTTACAACAGTTCATTTAGTCACTGTTCAAAGTTACAACGGCACTTATGACTACTTTTCACACAACCATTGCAGCATCCTTGGGGTCACGGGATTTACACCCGGATGCTTGATAACTGACTCACAGCATCCCGGGGGTCATATGATCCCCTTTTGCCACCTTCTGACAAGCGAAGTCCACTTAACAAACCATGATACTAACTTAACCACTGCAGGGATTCACTTAACAACCGTGGCAAGATAGGTCGTAAAACGGGGCACGATTCACTTCCCAAATGTTTCACTTGGCGACAGAAATGTTGGCTCAATGTGCTTGTTAAGTCCAGGACGAGCTATACCTTCCATTTCTGCCTTGGGTTTGATTTACGCCCTGATGCTAGCATTCCCAAAGGCGCCTAGAAACCATTCGGGATCTCAAAGCGAGATGCAGTCTATCTGTTACTCTGATCGATATGTTCCTTGTTTTTTATTCTTATCCACTGAAAAGAAAAGAAGAAAAGCAACCGGCATATAAAAATTTCTCATCAAAAGAAAGAGATAAGAAAGAGATTAGCTTTGTCTTGATAATATATAAACGTGGTGCGTGATTTTGCACTCATTGAACACACTTTAATCTGCAGAATCACTCCAAAAGATTCTAATTGTCTCTTGGCTCTTCCTTCCCAAACAGTCGCGCTGATTAGGCCCTAATATTATTTGGTTATCGATTAAGAAGCCACAGTAATCCTGTCTGTTTGAGATGGTTCTTGTCACTCATACCTTTTGCAAAAACAAGGGGAAAAAAGGGGGATTCTAAAACTGACAGATTGCCAGAGCCTAAAATTGATGACTGATGACTTTTCTCCTAAACTGTGATTTATTCTCTCTATTGGAAGCATTGTGTTCTTTTATTCAGCTCTGTGGGTGATGTTTGAATGTGTCCTTTGGGATGTAGAGAGAAGGGGAATGGGATGAGGGATGAAGGAGAGTTTTTTCACATCTGTCTGGCTTTTCACTAATTTGTCACACGTAGCAACTTAAGGCGTCCAACCTTGTTGCTTTTAAGAGGGGGGGGGGGGGAACCCCAAGCATAAAAAAATTTAAAGATTGGAGGTGACATGATAGCATTGTTCCAATATTTGAGGGGCTGCCCCCCCAAAAACTTGGAGTCAAGCTATTCTCCAAAACAGCTGAAGGCAAAATAAGAAGCAACAGGTGGAAACTAACCAAGGAGAGAAACAAATTAGAATTAAGGAGAAATTTCCTGACGGTGAGAAAAATTAACCAATTGGAATGACTTACTTTCAGAAATCGTTTGGGTGCTCCGTCACTGGCAGGTCTTAAGAAGAGACTGGGCTGCCAGTCACTTGCTTGCAATGGTATAGGATCTCCTGCTTATGCAGGAGATATAATCTCGGTTATTTTAAAATCGGGGCCAGAAAGAGATGTTTTGGAGTATGTCAAAATTGTGCTCTCAGATAAAAATGTCCAACATTACAGCGACGGCAGCCAAATTTTAATGACAGCTATAAAAACAAGCTCTTTACTAATGCACCAACTTCCGAGTTCTTAGTCCTTTTATGTAATATCTATCAAAATATTCTGTCCCCCAAACTGTTTTGTCATATGCTAACATTTTTGATTCTATCTGGGCTCTCCAAGAATTTTCAGCCTAACAAAAATTATAGATGCTTATAGACCCATATTAAATATGACTGACGTAGTTAAGATATATTTTTTTTCAACAAAATTGCAACTCTCACTGTCCCCAATAAACAGAAAAGGAAGAACTGGACACCTCAATAGCCAAATACAAGAAAAAACTAAACAAATAGTTTGATCATGTAGGCCTTACTGCACTGCATGTTCCATTCAACTTGGTGCTCTCCAGATGTTTTGGATTACAATGCCCATCAGCCCCCAACCCATCCCAACCTTGGTATCACTTGGAAGGTACAGAGGAGATTATTCTGATGAACAGAAATCACACTTTCAACCAAACTGATAGGCAAAAATCAAACATGGGCAAGCAGGAAATAATTCGCCTTTCATTAAAGGGACTTCAGTACAAGGAATGTATGGAAATAGGTCCTAATAGAAATATTAGAATTAGAATTGGAATTCTTTATTGGCCAAGTGTGATTAGACACTCAAGGAATTTGTCTCCGGTGCATAAGCTCTCAGTGTACATACAACAATAGTTGTAATATAATATTCTGAATAAATATAACCTGTTTCCCCGAAAAGAAGACCTACCCCCAAAATAAGCCCTAGCATGTTTTTATGTGTGCACATAATATAAGTCCTACCTCCAAAATAAGCTCTATTTAAGAGCCTGTGCAGCCAGCCACCTGCCCGTTCCATCTGGTTGCTTGCAGTGCTGTGGCCACAAGGCTGGGTATGTGTGGAGCTGCCTCATGCACCTCGCACTGGCTTACCTCAGGCCATCCACACTCCAACTCCTGTCACATGGCAGCAGCAGCAACAGCCATGTGCAGCAGGAGCCCATGTGGCCACAGGTCCTCCTCTTCTGCTTACAGCTGCAATGGAGCAAGAGGCAGGGTGGTGTGCTGGTGTTGGTGCCGGGGCTGTAAGGTGAGGCATGTGTTGGGGCATCGATGGCCTGGCTGCAGGGGGCCCTGAGGTAAGCTGGTGTGGGACGTGTGAGGCAGCTCCATCACCACCCCACCTCATGGCAATGACACTAGTGTGCCATGCGGCCTCCTGGTCCCCCTGTGAGCAAGCAAAGGAAGTGGGCCTCTTGTACTTGGGGGAAAAAAAATAAGACATCCCCCCAAAATAAGCCCTAGTGTTTATTTTGCGGCCCAAAAGAAAATAAGACTGGGTCTTATTTTCAGGGAAGTATATATGTATATCCTAGACCAGAGGCATTTGTCTCATTTCAGATGCAGAAGAATTGGGATGACAGGAAGGCAACCTTCACACATGACCTTCATTAACACCAGTCCTAGAATGACAATCGTAGCAACTGATCTTTTTAGACCTTTCCTTCAAAGGACTGAAGATCTCATTCCATCTCTCTGCCAATTAACACAATGGGGGGAGGGGAAGAGAGGCAAACCTATGGCACCCCCACATATACAGGGATGGTCATCCTTCTGAGGTGAAGGATTTATGTGAGGAAATGGCTGAGAACATGCAAACATGCCCTCAGTGGTGTGAGAAAACCACGTCCTAATTGCTTTTGGTAGACTTCCAAGCTATTGTAGAAAAATCATCAACAAACATGCTCGCTAAAACCCTGGCAACCAGCGAGGTGGAGCTTGGAAGGTGCCTTCATTTCAAGAAACATCAGAAAGAAGCAATAGGTTTGCAATATTGGAGTCAGAGGTCCAATGTTATAATCTTCGCAACATTCTTCTCTAGTGGCAGACAGATTAAAAATGCATTTAGCTTCTCGTCTAATTACGTGCCTTCTGGGCAGCAGGGAAAAAATAGAAAGTTTTGGGGGAACCGTTGGAGATGCATTTAGTCAGATCCATGTATCTCTGGGGTGCAAGTTGATTTTTTTTATACCATTGACAGTATTTTATAATTTTGAGTTTTGCGTTGTGTGCTTTTAATTACTTGATTGGTTTTATTAGTTTTGCAAAGATGGGTGATGGGTCTTAATTATTGACTTCCTTGGTCCTAATCCTGTCAGGCATGCATAATTTATTTTATCCTGTTATCTATTGCCTCTAGCCTGCCTTTTTTAATGGACCAGTATTGTTTCCACTTTTCTCAAAAGTGGAGTTAAGGTCCTGTCCTGTCCTTAGAATTTGGGTCGGGGCAGGGGTGGGATTCCACCGGTATATCAACTGGCTCAGTGATTGTATGCTTTGCGTGCGTTTGCACCAGATGCACACTCCGCATTTTTAAAAAGCCAATACTTACCTTCAACTGCAGCCCCTCTGAAGAAAACAGCTGAGGCGCGAAAACCGCTCTGCCGTGTGAATCAGCTGTGCTCTAACGAAGGAAATAAAAAACAGGAAAGAGCTGGGGTAGCGGGGGGGGCACATACTTCGAAGCCAGCTGATCATCAGAACAAGGGATTTGCACAAACCAGTTCAAAGCGGTAGAATCCCACCCCTGGGTAGTGGGAATGCAAATTCTTAACCCCGTCAACTCCAACCTGGTGGAGCTGTGGCTCAAAGTGTTTTGTTCGTGGTTAGGTTGGCCTGGCCTTTCTTAATAGGCACAAAATCACCATCTTTAAAGACTTCAGGCATGTGCTGGAGGCCGTTGGTGCTGCTTTCTGTCTTTGTTAAGATTTTTTTCTCCATTTCTCCTTTGGGGAAATATAACATTCTGCGTCTTTTAATATTCCCCAAAACATTTTATTCCTGGGGGCGGTGGGGATGTTACCCTGAAGTGAAGATGGCTGTAGCCATCTTGGAGGCTTCAGGGTTGCCACGCAACAGAGGGAGGGGGGGAAACAGTTAGATGGGGTTTATTGTAGCCCAAACAATAAAGTTTCCCTGTGGGAACCAAGGACATTCTCACAGGTGGCTTTCCAAAGGAGGAGTGAAGTAACCAAGCAACCAGCCATCACCTGGATTGGACAGTGTGACCAGTGATTTGGGAGGAAAGGGGAAACTTTAAGTTTTAATTAGGTGAAAGGCATGGGAACTTTTAGAGCCGTGCCAATATGATGTATCCAATAAAGCTGTTCTTTGAGGAATTTGCTTGCCTCAGAGTTCTACTTTTCATGGGTGCATTACTTGGAACTCTGACATTGGACTTCCCACAGTAACTTTATGAAATCTGAGAATATAGGCATTATCTTCCCTTAAAGGAGTAAGATTTTTGTGATGACTCAGGGTGTGGCACAAAGGCAACACAGTCAAATAAGCAATAAGAGTCCCTTTATTATCTCCAGCTTTGCCCCCAATGTCCAGGTTACTTTCTGGCTGGAGAAAAACTCTCCCAGGAACAGCCTTTAACTGTAGAAAATTCAGTCCAAAACAAGGTACATATACAGACTGTAACTAAAAATCCAAACAAATCAAGCTGAAATAATTAACTTGGCAGGGCAGGAGAAGGAATTTCAGACATGAAAGCATGGCAAAACTCACACAGTTGGGAAGATGCCAGGAACACAGATAAGCCACAATGATACAAGATAACTTCACGTTTGCTCCCTACATCTTGCTGTGCGTAGCTTCTTCTTTTATACACTCTGTTCCCAGCTGCAGCTAATGAAGGGAATCAGGGCCCTTTCCTCCCCCATAAGCCATGCAACTCACGTCGCTCCCATCTCCGTTCCTCCCTGCATGTCTTACGATGAAGGTGGGGTAGGCCTGGGTCTTCCTCTGAATTCCCTCTCCCTTCCTCTATCTCTCCCCTGCTCTGCCCAGCCAGACTTTGCCCTTCCCCAGTTTCTTCCATAGCCAACGGAGCCACATTCCCACTCCCTGTCAGCTGCTCAGCTTCCCCCTCCGAGTCAGATTCCGACAGGGGCACGACAATTTTCTAGTTGTGAAAGGAAAACGTTTTAGTTGGATAGGGTAGCTATAGTTGGGTCTGTGCAGTTTGGTTTTCCTCCCACTGCCTCAATCAAGGTGCATTAAAAAAAGGAAAGAAGGGAAAAATGAAAGCTGATTATATCCCAATTAGAGAAACAGCAACAGGGAACGCACAATTAAAGGAATCGGTGTAGAGGAAAAATCAACCATACTTGTAGGATGACCAAAGCAAGTCTGTTGCATGCGTAGACTGAGATGAGACCTTTTTTTTTTAATCTACAAAGGCAGCCAAGTAAAACCAAATGGCAATTTTATTCTACTTTTCTTTCTCTTTTTCTCCGGTGCCTGAAAAAATGGAGTTCTGTTATCTAGCTTCAATTTCACTCTGGTCCCTGAAGTCTAATTCATATAGATGACATTAAAAGATTTAATTCAATAAAATTTACACCAGGCATGGGAGAGAGGCAGGCAGCATCTTCTAGAGTCCAGCTACTGATGTATTGTAGGTTGAATTCTTCCACCACAAAGCCTGCTAGTTCAGGAAAAGGCCAAACTACGATTCTCGTTCAGGCTCATAAGAAAAAGCTTGGCTTAATTTGAGCCAATCCACCTGAAGGCAGGACAAGAAGCAATGGGTGGCAACTAATCAAGGAGAGAACCAATTTAGAACTAAGGGGTAATTTCCTGAGAATTAGAACAATTAATCAGCGGAACAGCTTGCTTCCAGAAGCTGTGAATGCTCCAACACTGGAGGTTTTTCAGAAGAGATTGGACAGCCATTTGTCTGAAAGGGAATAGGGTTTCCTGCCTAAGCAGGGGGTTAGACTAGAGGACCTCCAAGGTCCTTTCCAACTCTGTTATTTTGTTCCGTTTGTTGATTTCACTTAATACTGATGTTACAAAAAAAAAAACCTGTGGGGCAGAGATTGAGATGAAGCAGAGATACTAGAATCCACCTTTAGTGACAGAAATCACTGAGTAACTTTGAGCCAGTCAAATTCTCAAAAGCTCATTTGCCATTTCACAAGGACAGATATTTTAGACCACGAGAGGATATTATTATCAGTTTTCTCCCCAAAATCTGTTTAAGCATTTCATACCTTGCTAATCAGAACATCTTGGCTAGCTTGTCAAATGCTTTGCTAAAATTAGAATAGACTATGTCAGCAGCATTCCCACAGTCTACTAAAGAAGTTCCCCAATCCAAGAATGAGATGAGATTCATCTAACCAGGCCTATTGTTGTCCAGACTGACCTCTGCTAATGATCATCTTTGTGTTGAAAGGCCATTCAACACAATCCATTCCTTCCACAGATTCCACATTCCACAGATCTATTCCTTCATGATATCCTTAACAAGCCAGATTTTTGTGCAGACTGATTAGAACCATTGATTTCCTCCAGTTCTTCTGGAAGTTTCTGTGCAATATTAGATCTTCGCTGCTTCTCTTCTTCTGGTGCCATATGCATCCTTGGACGTTGACAATCATGTTGGCTATCCTATTTTTATCAACAGCCACACGAAAAAGGGCTGCTGAGTTTTGTCCAAACCAGTCCCTTAGATTTTGAAGCCGTGATGTTCTTCTTCTGCCTGGATCTTGTTTGCCTTCAATCTTTCCCTGGAGGATGAAGTGAAGGATGGCCTATTTGTCCAGGTCACATATCCAAAGTATTCTAACGTTCGCCTTTTTATGATGATGATTTCACGAACTTTTTGATGATTTCCCTTGGCTTTCTTTCCCAGGCGGCTTTGCTACTACCGCTCTCATACCTGCTCTCCCAACCAGTCTCAATCTCCTTCCAGACCAAATGAAAATTGGGGAAAGGAATAAGTCCCATCACCTCAGATTTCAGGACGCGCTGTCTAGGACTGACGCCATTTTGCTGTCTCCAAAAATTGTTGTGGGTCATTTTAAAAAGCCTCTAAATTTGTAGCCCTCCAAATCCAAGCTAGAGAAATATAACATTTGCAGTTTGGAATTCCAAACCAGGAGAAAGGGGGAGAAAACCGCGTACAAGAGGTTAAATGCACAGCTTCCCCCAAAAGAGAGAGAAGATTTACTGTTCGAAGTGAGGTGAGTAGGCAAAAACAGAGCTCTAACAACAAAAGCAACCCCATAATGCTGATGCTGATGAGTAACACCAACAACCATCATCATTTATTACCAAAGTCTCTTTAGCCATGACAAAAAGCAGAGCCCGGCTTTTAAATGTTTTCCCAAATGAACAAGGGAGAGTAAAATTGGAACCTTCCCAGAGCAAGCAATTGAAGACTTAAGTGTGCTTGCTTTCCAACATTTTAATATATCTCACTCTAAAGGCCAAGACGGATCTAAAAGAAACAAATCTTGGCCAAAATCGGACTCTCAGAGTAAACTCTGAGAACACCACGATAACTTTCCTGGCCTGCTAACCACTTTGGGAAATTGCTTCTCTATTTAACCTGCAGAAAACCTGGCAGGTGACAGACAGTCTCCAAGAGGTCATTTCTAAATAGGACATCCAAACAATTTGTTGTTCGTGTCAAGTTGGGGCGAACTGGAATAAACCCTGGTGGGATCAACAGTTTACAAATGTTTTATAGGAGGCTCTGTCAAGCTCCAAAAACCAAGAAAGACATGTTGAGGTTCTTCCAAGCGGTTTCCTTTATTGTTCTTTACCTGTAGACAGAATCTTGCTGAACTAAAGTAAGCTATTTTAAAGCTCTACTCTTAGAACTTCTAGGGAAGAGCTGTCTCCCTTCTTCCCAAACAAATTATGTAAACTTTGCTGTCTCTTGCTCCTTTGTAATGCAATATCTCCCTCCCTCTTGGGAATCCAGACTATATTTCACCCCACAAGTTCCCACTAGCAACTAATGTGTCTGAATAATATTTATCTTAATTGCCATGTTTGTATTCTTTCCTTGTTCAAAGCTAATTTTCTCCACCTGCAGTAGAAGTCGGGTGCTTTTCCCCCCAGAATGCCCTTGGTGTCTCATTCCAAGGGAAGGGGAATAACAGCCTGTCTAACTGTACTGATGATGTTCCCTAGTTGGATAATGAAATGCCTGCAGAAAAACAATCAAGCTCAGAGAGCACCACGAGCCCCTCACTTCAACCCTGAGTTACAAATATTCTCCATTATTGGTACCCTGGAACAGTTCACAACAGGTAGCAAGCATCTTCCAATCTCTCAGATGTGAAGCATAGCCAGCTATGGTGGAACACATTGTATCAACAGACAAGTTGATGAGGCCTGGAGCATGCGCTAATGTGACTTTGGAGAGCCCTACAGCACATTTGTAAGATGATAAAACTTAATGCCTGAATAAATGATGAGTTAATGTACAGCACGTTCATTCATATCTGTGTTCACTGTGACATTGTCCTAAGTGTGATGTTACCCAAATCCAAACAATGAGAAATCTGCAGAGAAAAGCAACAAGAATTCTCAAGTTCAGAGACATGATAAGACCAAGAAGTCCTTGAAACATCGTTCTTCAAGCCTTTTAATTGTCTCTGAAGTTTTCATCAGCCTCTTTAATGAGATTGTCACTCTTCCCCCTTTTGAGACTTCTCCACTGTTGCCATATCAGTTTATACCTCATTCTTGGGTAGGGCCTGTGGGAACTTCTGATGTCAGTCAAATTATCATCACTTGTCACAGAACCTAAACATGAAATGTTCAGCTGCGTTCTATGCCTGCCTTTCCATGTAAATTCAAGGTAATTTGACTGACATCTGATGGTGGGTAGGGGAGAAGAAGAAGAAGAAGACAGAAGAAGAAGAAGAAGAAGAAGAAGAAGAAGAAGAAGAAGAAGAAGAAGAAGAAGAAGAGAAGAAGAAGAAGAAGAAGAAGAAGAAGAAGAAGAAGAAGAAGAAGAAGAAGAGAGAGAGGAGGAGGAGGAGGAGGAGGAGGGAGGAGGAGGAGGAGGAGGAGGAGGAGGAGGAGGAGGAGGAGGAGGAGGAGGAGGAGGAGGAGGAGGAGGAGGAGGAGGAAAGGAAGGGAGGAAGAGGAAGAAAGAGGAGGAGGAGGAAGAAGAAGAAGAAGGAAGAGGAAGAAGAGGAAGAAGAGGAGGAGGAGAGGAGGAAAGGAAGAAGAAGAAGAAGAAGAGGAGGAGGAGGAGGAGGAGGAGGAGGAGGAGGAAGAAGAAAGAAGAAGAGGAGGAAGAGGAAGAAGAGGAAAAGAAGAAGGAGGAGGAGGAGGAGAAGGAGAAGTAGGGCGATCCCCAACTTTTCTGGTACCAGGGACCCTATACATGCACGGATGAAGCTTCACTCACTTGCTGCTTGTTCAGCCCAGTTCCTAACAGGCCATGGACCAGTACCGGTCTGTGGCCCAAGGGTTGAAAACTCCTCTTTCTCAGGACTCATATTCCTCCAGAGGGTTTTTAGAAATGTCTTTCGAAACACCATGAATATAAAGATGTACCTTGAATTTGATGCTGCTTTCCTGTAAATACGTTAGCGAACCAACGCTGAGGTTTCATACTCTTATCAACCATCGGGCAATATTTAAATCACAGAATGCAAGGATCATTGAATGAGGTTCCGATATTACTAGAATGTTCTTATTTTCATCTCAAACATGTTGGCATTAACTACCAGCTCAGTCAACTGGCAAACACGCCATAGGGTCACAAATATTTCAGCTCTTCACTTTCAGAGATTTGGCTGCCAAAATGAGTTCCAGTAAAACTTGATTCTTCCCCACTTTATGTTAATGCCATCTGCCAAGCAAGTCTGGTACTTGGCTGTTCAGAATATTAACATGTGCTTGAGGGGGTGTGTATGTTTTCCTATGTGCTCTAGAGTTCTTCCTTCCTCAAAACCAAACATGATCGATTGAGCGATCCCCCCAAACTGACAGATTGACTGCAAACACTAGTGCGTCAAACAATTGGAAGGCTGGAGACCTGGGAAGCCAAGAGATCCTCTGTACTTGAAGGGAGGTTGCAAAAAACATAAAAAAATGAATGGCCTCAATTGGTTAATCAATATAAATGCCTCTCCAACTTCTGTTATTATAGGGCAATTTCGGATAGACTGGAAAAATCATTGCTCAGCTGAGTTGCTCCTTTTCTGGCCTTGAAATGGAACAATCCAACCTGTCCATCAACATTCAGATAGTCCTTGACTTATGATCATAATTGAGCCTGCTGTTTCGATTGTAAGGTGAGATGGTTGTAGACAAGTCACTGTACAACCATGCCTGATTTAATTGACCCTTTGGGGGGAAAGTTGTTAAGTGAAGGCGACAGCAGGAAAGCGAGCCTGGAAGTCATTAAGTGAACCCATTGTTTGCTATCAGGCGTTTTTTTTCCCCTGACACCGGAAGTAAATACCATTTCCTGGAATAAAGAATTGTAATTCGTGGTGATGTGACCGCAGGAAGCTGCAAAGGGTCATAAATGCAGACTAGGGATGGAGGGAACGTTGAAATTTGAATTTGGGTTGAAAGTCCCTTTTCGGGATTCTGTGGTACCTTCAAACGATTGCAAAGCTTCTGGTTGCACGTCAAGAACGATCTCTAATGCAGACGTTCTGCTTGGGGTGAGACTGTAACAGCTGTTGTGGTTTGCCAGCAGCCTGTGCAGAAGGCAGCAGAATCAGACAGTGGGGAAGAACAGGGAGCAGTGTGGGAGTCCGGAGAGGACTTGGATGAGGGTCCTGTGTCCGTATACAGAGATGGGGCCAGGACCATCTGGGAGTGGGGTGCTGCCTCTGGAGCCCTCATTCGGATGAAACCTTGAAGCTCTGTGTGGACTTCGTACTTCAGTTGGGTTTTTTTTTATAGTTCATTTGGCACTTTAGTTGTTGGCTGCAATTCCAGAGAGAGAAAGGTGGGTGCTTATCTCGAGGGACTATTTCGGATTCATTACGGGCTGGGAATGAACCTAATTCCCAGTGTTGAAATAAAACAAGAGTTGTTTTAACTAAGTGTGTGCTTAATGAAGCCTTGGTCAGAACAACAGCTGTTACACTACAGTGCATTCTCCAAGATTATTAGGGTTACCGTTCCCAGACCCCAGACAAAAATCATACTGGGGGTTCCAACACATCTGGAGATGACCTGAATTTGGCAGAAATTCAAACACATCTTGCCCTTCAGAAAGACAGGATAACATCCTTGTGCCTTTCCAAACTAGTATGCTGGTTTATAAATCCAAATCCATGCCAAACTGTTTGTCTATCTAGCTAAGTATCATCTATGAAGTTCTGGAGTTCCCAAGTTAGAGACAAATGGAGATATCAGACACCCTGGATCTTCTGCAGATAACACATCTTCCCACTGAGATGTCCACTTACAAACAGCAGCTCACCTATAAAATATTGGAGAGTTACCTGTGCCTCCACAGGTGTTCCCTGAATCAGCTGAGCCTGATAAATTTTATTTTTAACCTTAATTACAACTCATAATGCTTGATAAACCAAGCTTTCTTGAATTCCCCTGCTCCTCCTCCTTCTCGTCCTGAAGCCAACTCAGGCTCTGAAACATCTTGCATTACTGAATTTTCAGAAGTTTGGTTTTGATGGATGTGTGAAAAGAGCCAACTTCCTTTTGTCTTTCTGGCAGCTCCTGCTAATCAAGTTTATTGGATGACCTTGAATTCTACTATTGTATTAGGGAACAACATAATGGATTGCTTTCAACATTTTACAGCCCATCTTCTTCTGAAATAAACAACATTAACTAGGGATTTGTAAAAAGAAAAGAAGTACAGGGTGTTCGTGTGTCTGGCAACTAAATTGTAGTTAAAAATTCGTCCAAGTTTCTTGTTTCTCAAGAAGCCAATTTAATTTAAAGGCAGGCCATTTCAAAGAGCCAGCTGTCCTTCCAAATGCTTTTATGGGGATCCTTCATCTTCTACTAGCCTTCCAAAATTAGATATTGGCTCAAGGTCCTTCATGAGTTTTCATGCTCATTTAGCCTTTGAACCTGGATCTTCTCCAGTTTCATCACCCATGCCTTCCATGTTATTCGTCTTTATATATTTGCCTTTATGTTATAGCCTTTGATACCATGACCTCATAATCCCTTGCGGGGTGGAGTCTGGACAACCGAATGGAGCTGAGTGTTTACTGGCCAGATGCCCTTCTTGTCACCAGCGCGGAGTTTTGTTCAGTAGATATATTTTCATTTGTGCCCAGAGAGAGAAAAATATCTGCCTCTACCTAGGATTGAACTCACAGCCTCCTGATTATGAGGTGATAGCTCCACCTGTAGGCCACCACACCACTTGACTTTTAGGAAAGGACTTTTAGGAAAGACCATATGGTTGCCTGCTTTTGGATAAGATAGCCCCAATGTTTCAACTTTGAGCCTTTCTAAACATCTTCCTTTGGTACTAAGCTCATTGTGTTTGCATCTATCTTTCTGTCTCTCCAGGAAAACAGGAAATAGTAATAGCACCAAGACTTAAATATCACTTCACAGTGCTTTACAGCCCCGTCTAAGCGGTTTTACAGAGTCGGCCTGTTGCCACCAACAATCTGGGTCCTCATTTTACCCACCTCGGAAGGATGGAAGGCTGAGTCAACCCTGAGCTGCCGAGAATCGAACTGCAGGCAGCTGGCTGTCAGCAGAAGTAGCCTGCAGTACTGCATTCTAACCGCTGCGCCACCACGGCTCAATCCAAAGACCCCTATTCAAACTCTGGAGTACTACTGTGGATCAATAAACCCAACTAAACAATTCCTACATCATCTCAGAGGTATACTTAATGCAATGTCCGAAAGGAGCCATTGTGATTTGTAACCCAGAGTTTGGGGGTTTACTTGGGGTGTGAAGACAACTTGTTGTAGCTAATTTAATAAATCACGATTGAACAAAGTAGCCTGTGGGATGCCTGAACTGTCAGGTGCAAATATTCAGGACCATATAATAAGTTTCAGTTAAGATTTATTGCCTAAGTCCGTACACAAGAATCTAGTCAGCTAACCATCAGTACTAAATTTACACTAGGTGAGAAATTAATTGAATTCAAGGGGGAATGGATTTGGAGGGTTTGTAGACATGTAAGGATTCTAGGCTGAATCCTCTCTTGACTCTGCCCCCAGGCTATGCCTCTCCTCTTACAAGAATCTAGTTAATACCGTATTTCCCCATGTATAAGCACCCCCTTTGTATAAGCCACCCCCAAATTTTGGACTGTGAAGTTTTGAAAAAATATTTTATTAGAGAAACAAGTTATGAAGAAAGAAAATTTACAAAGAAACAAAATTCGACGCCTAGATCTACAACTTTGGTCATGACGCTGGTAAAAGCAGGGCGACGCTAGCAATCTACGTATCGAACGAGTAGGAATGAAGCATTCAGGCCGATACCTAGCGTATGCATTTCTATCGCGCACTCGCACTTTCGTAATTGTATCATCACGTACAATTTTACAAAAGTATAGCATACTGCTGGAAAACCAGTTTATTCCTACTTTATTATTTTATGCATTTTCACGTATAAAAAGTGTACCTGCTTTGTATATGCCACCCCTACTTTTTGGGCTTGAAAATTTTGGAAAAAAGGGGTGGCTTATACATGGGGAAATACGGTACTTGAAAGTACAATGACTTCACTGGAAGAAGTCACCTGTTTGATTAACTTTTTTCTAGACTTTATATAGGATATTCTATAAATTTGCACTTATCTGAAGTTATACTTGCTCACAACGTCTTCAGAAATCTCGGCTGCCAGAGATTTCTAGATTAAAGGCTTGTCATTATCTTGGCTACAATGAAGAAGTGGCTTGGCATTGTCTCCACCCGGAATTCTTTCTTTCCCTTTTGTCTTCTCCATCTACACTAGAACTCTGGGTTTTTTTTGGTAAGAGGGCTCAGGACCCCAGATAGCAGCTCTGGTTGGAGCTTAGGACTTAGAAGAGTCAGTAAACTGTCAGAGTTCCAAGGAGAGGTGGTATTCAGCAGGTTCTGACCAGTTCTGGAGAACTGGCCAATCCCATCTCTGACTGGCCCCACCAACCCCATCTATTCTCTGCCTCCCAAGTCCCAGCTGATTGGCTGGGTCTTCTTTTGTTGCTGGAAAGCAGGTTAGTGGGTTGGGAAGGGAATGGAGATTTTACAGTATCCTTCCTGTCTCGCCCACCAAGCCACACCCACCAAGCCACACCCACCAAGCCATGCCCAAAGAACCGGTAGTAAAAAAAAATGTGAATCCCACCACTGGTTTCAAGTAATACATCCACAGCAAGCAAAACTCTGGGGCAGGTGAATTCCTCAAAGAATAGCTTTATTGGAAATATATTGGCACGGATCTGGTGAAAACCGACTCTGAAGGCTCACATGGTTTTCACCTAATTAAAAGAGAAAGTTTTCCCACAACCCCAACCAATCAGTCACATGGTCCAATCAAGACACTGTCTCAATGCCTGGTGACCTCACTCCTCCTTCCTCTAGCCAGGTGTGAGAATGTCCTTGGTTCCCAAGAGGAAGCATTTTATTTTGGCTATACAACCGCAGCTATCTCTAATCCCCTCTCCCTATCCATTCCTCAGCTCCAGTGTGGCAACACTGAAGCTCCAAGATGGCTCCAGTCAGGTCAGCTTCAGTGTTGACAGGTAGTCTCCTATCTCAGCGCTAGTTGGTTTGTCTCTGCTGAGCCTTCTAACATCAGCCAAGGTCCCACCTTTTGTGCATGCAAGAACTTCTTTTCAAACCCGTATGCTAGAAAATGCCTTTCTCTCTCTCAGGACTGCAGCGTCACTGCATCCAATTACAGGAGATGACTTAAGACACAGACTATTCAGAAGGTGCTGGATACTCTAGGAAGAAGAACGGGGGAAAGCTTCACCTGTAAAGAGCAATGTCTCTTGAGTAACTGTTACAACCACTTCCAAATCTAAGAGTTCAACTCTTGTGTCACAGAAAGAGGGCAGAAGGGTCATCTCTGCTGGATGGGCGAAAGGGCCAGCTGCTTGAAAGGCCTTCTGATGCTTTTCAGAGGAGCTACTATGCCAAGAGAGGAAAACCTACATGCATTATGCATCCAGTGTCATTAATTGGAGCCAGGGTCTTGTAGATGAAGGAGGAAATGTTGTTGAAGCCAATGTGGAGGCCACAGGCTATCTGTGGAAAGGAGCAGTCAACCAGCCCTGATGTCTAAAGAAAACAGGAGCCAGAAGCGGTGCCGTCCAATAAAACTGCTTGAGAAGCCCACGTTGCCCAAATCAATTAGGACAATACCTTCAAATTACAGGAAGGCTCCCATGAGGTCCATGTAGACATCAGGACATGATCTCAACCCTGTCCACCAATCATAAGGGCTAGAACCAGGGATGGGCTACTACCGGTTCACACCAGTTCGGCGAACTGGATGTTACTTTTACATCTGGTTCACCAAACCGGTAGTTGCAACGATCGGCCTGCGCCACCCACCCACCCCAGGAATCTCCATGTGGCCCGTTTTGGATCCCAGGTAAGTGCAGGGCCTGCTCAGAGATTGAGGGAGGGTGAAAAGCAGGCTTAACGGAGACTCCAGAACCGGTAGCAGGCCTGTTTCTGGCCTCCGGAGAGTCTCCAATGCTCGGGGAGGCCGTTTTTGACCTCCTGGAGTCTGGGGAGGGCAAAGGTTCCTCCCCATTGTGGTGCAGGTGGTCGACTAGGCCACACCACCATGGCCACACCCACCCAGCCACTGGGCAGAGAACCGGTTGCTAAAATTTTTGAAGCCTAGCTCTGGCTAGAACCTTACACCCACCCTACCCCAATGCCAAGCCATAGGTTCTTTCTCCATCACAATGGAGCAGCGAAACTCCATTAACTTTGGACACTGCAGAAGTTTCTGTCATTAGCTTGTCAACAGCCTATGGTGGAGGAAACACAGGATCTATTTCAGTGACTTATTTATTGGAAGCAATCTTTTTTTCTTTTTTCTTTTAAGAGGACAAGATACCTTTTCCACTTTACAGCTCTTCTTCCCTCCCAGAGACCATCAATTGATTGTCAGTTCCTTTGTGGCTTTGTGCAGTCAACTTCCTGGCTCACATCCAAATCTCTGGCTGGGAGGAACACTGGTTTTTTTTTTTTTCCCTTTCTTTTTCTTTTTTTGTTTTTAACTCTCCTTCTCTCCCGAAAGTCTTTTATTTCCCTACATCCTGGTTAAGGACTCATCATCCAAATACCTACCAATGATTCAATGATGCAGAAAGCTTGGAATCGCCTTAACTGAAGCTCATTCAGTCTCACAAGGCTCCTGGCACGTTTTTAGTTCAATCCCTTTTTGATGACATAAAATAGGAAATAATGGATGAAAAACATACCTGCATTCTGATTAAGGGAACCTCAGTTGAAATCTCTCGTTTGCCAGAGAGCATAATTGCGGGGATTTTCATCAAATTCTGCTTTTCTAGCTAAACAGAACTTTAAGGGCAGTTGGAAGCCTACTCAAGGCATGCAGAAATGATGGGATAATCATACATGATGACAACAGTTTTAAAAATTACTACATAGTTGACTTGTTTCCCACATTTCTGCTTTTGTTTGGAACCTGCAAGGCACTCGTTTTAAAAGAAATAACACAACAGATGAAGACTTGCTTTGGAATAATATAAGTCAATCAGAAAACAGTCTCAAACTCAATGCTGAGAATTCAAGTTATGGAGTTAGAGGGCATCAAGTTGAGAAAATGAACTCAAGATTGTAGTCTTTTCCCAACCTTGAGAACTTAGAGTTTCAGTTGCAACCATCTCCGGGAAATGTGGCAAGTGGGTGGTGAAAACGTAGGACAACATCCGAGAACCCGAAGAAAGATTGGCCTACAGGCTTTGAAATAGGTTTAAAGGAAAAATACTTTGGCAGAATCCAAGTATCGTGAGTTATACTCAACAAAGTTCTGAGATACTTCTTTCAATGACAACGGATTTACAAGAAACAGGCTGTTCCTGCTATTTCCTACCGTTGGTTATGAGAAGGAACTTGAAGCTAAGTCAGGTCTATCAAGATGAAGAAGCTTTGTCCTGCCACATACACAACCAGGAGAAGCTATAAAGTTGTGAAATTATTATTCAAGAAAGATGAGACATGAAATGGATGAGAAATGGCACTTGTATTGAATAGAAAAAAAACTGCTCCAGAGTTTTTGGCATTCTTAATGACCCAATCAATCTCTTTTGAAAACAAAAAGAAGAAGATTCTTGAATTCAATCTGATGCTAAAGAGGAGATTCTACCATAACTTTTAAATTAATGAATTCTTAGGTTGTTGTTTTTTTAGTACGTTATCAAATTATTAAGTTTCAAGACTTCATTTTCTCCCTCTATTTCATCCACTCTACATCTATTGTAAAACTTAAATGATTTTGCTCATGTTTTAACTGTCATAACCAATATGGTCAGAAGACCAGGGACTGAGTCCATCAGCAAAATGGATGAATGACAAAATATGCATAACTTGGAGATGATGAGAGAAGTACAATGGAGAGAGTCAACTGTATTTTTCAGGCCTGTCTGAAGCCCTGTCATGCATAAAATAGAGCAGGCGTGTTCTCTGCCACATGACAGAACTAAACATGATCAACAGGTGGAAACTGTTGAGAATCAGGCTTTGGTTGAACATCAAGAGAAATGTACTAACATTATGAGCTCTGCAATAGCAACAGAAGAGAATGTTTGTAGCTCAGGGCTGAACTCTGTAGTCCTTGGTGCTCTCTGAGTTTGGTGAGGTTTTTTTTAACAGATATTTTATTACACAACCATGCTGGCAGGGCAAGCTTTTACATATAAACAGAGAACAAATCCAACACTCAGTACAACTGTTGATGTTACCTAGTTGGGTCTGCAAGAAAACAACCAAGCTCAGAGAGCACCAAGGACCCCATAGTCCTCCTTCTCCTCCCCCCAACTCTCTTCTAGCATTGATGATGTTCCCTAGTTGGGTAATGAAATGTCTACAAGAAAACAACCAAGCGCAGAGAGCACCAAGCACCGCACAGCTCTGCAATAAGCAGAACATACTCTCAGGTGAGGTGAATGCACAGGAGAAGATTGAGATGAGGTGGAGGCTCACCCTTGCCTGAAATAAGAAGCTCAACAGCCACCTGTCCACAAGGATGCTTTTTCAAGTGATTGAGAGTCACACTGGATGAGGACAAAGAACCTTTCCAACTTTAAACTTCAAGCATTCAACTTTAAACATGTATTACTTTATGCTTATTATTTTAAAAATAAAGCAGAAGGCATTTTTAGTAGTGGAAAGGAGAAAAATTATTGCAATCTATACGCAGAACCTGTGCATTTCATTCCTTGGATAATGTCCATCCTTATCACTTCCTTTTCCCTCTGCCTCTTGCTCTCCACTTCTCCAAACCTAGGCTAGGAAAGCATTCTTCTTCACAATGCAGAATGCGTTCACAGCCAATCTTCTGACAACGATTAAGGATTGCAACTCCTGCTGACCTATAAGACATCACTGTGAAACCAGTCTAAGCTTATTTTCTTAGCAGTAAATCACAATTGGGGGGGGAAGAGAAGGGATGCATTGCTCTGGTCCAAAGTTGAACCATAAATAAAAGGACAGAAAAGCCAGCCTCTCTATCACCAAGTCCCCTCACCCCAGCCCCCAATCTCTAGCATAAATCTTTCAGGGGAAGGATTTGCACATCTTATCAATTTGTCAGATGAGTGACAGAGCAGGACAGAAAACAAAATGGGCAAGGCTCACTTTGAATCTGCCTGATTGTTTTGTGTGCCTCCAATTTGTGAGTTTCATCCCTGTCTAAGAGACATGGACGGGCTTAACTGTAGTTTCAACTAGGCAACTGTGAGCATCCTAGACCAAGTTCAAGTCCAAAAAAGAAATTCCTGGAAGGTTAGCATTCTGACCAAGTGACCATCCACAGGCACACAGACATAAATAACACGTGCATACCATTCATAATAGACCCCTCCTTGCCAACAATCACACCCAGATTACCACAGATTAACGCTAAATTTAACCCTAGACCCAATAATCAAGCGGCAAACAATGTCCCAACCAAGGAGCGACCAATTCAGACAAACAATCAAACAGTAAACGATCAGTGGTGAGATTCAAATAGTTTAACAACCGGTTCTCTGCCCTAATGATTCCTCCCAACAACCAGTTCACCAAACTGCTCAGAAAGTTAACAATCGGTTCTTCCAAACTGGCGTGGATTAGCTAAATCCCATCACTGTAAATAATAGCCCAATTTAAGAAGTACCAAGAAAAAAAACAATATTACAACCAAGCCACAATACTGTATAAGCAGAGCGTAAACCCCACTCCCTTCTAGTACTGATGATGTTACCTAGTTGGATAATGAAACGTCTACAGGACAACCAAGCACCAAGGAACCCCAAGCTTTGGTTTAACTCAAAACAGAAGTTCCTACAATGTTTCAGCAATCAGATAGAGATACGCAGATCTAAGTTTTCTTAACAAAGCAGAAGGCCATAGTAAGATAAACCGAAAGAGTAGACACAGATTCATACCAGTTGTATCCTCCACTGCAAGCTCAGAAGAAACGGGTCCAATTGAATGGATATTATACTATATAATATTCTCATTCCTGAAAATGGTAGAAATTATAGTGAAAGGAAGGGGATCAAGTTTCCTGCCAAGTTCAGTTTCTGCAGACTCACTCTTTCAGGAGAAGAAAGAGTGAGAAGACTTGGAAAGATTAGCACATTTCATCTTGATATCCCCCTAATTATTTCAAAGCAGATCTGATTTCTGTTATTTTGCTGTTGCTATGATGCATTTCCCTGGCAAATTCTTATCCAGCCACTATAAAAGCCATATTATTATAAAACACCCTCCAAGACGGTTAAGATAGAATTTCCTGAGAGGGGAAGAGGACGAGAAGAGGGACAAAAGAATAAAAAGCCATCCGTTTTCTTCCCTGCAGTGCTCAGAACATGACTCCATTCTCATATTCTTCCTCTCCACCTTCTCCTTTGATGTGAAGGACATTCAATTACATACAATCAATGAGACTTTTGAGGAAGTTGATTGGGTTATCCAAATGTCATGTTTTCAATTCACAGCAGGTCAGCAATATTTTCTGACTTCTGGAAGTGGCTACCGACAATCTGATCCTTTGTGTCCCAGTGCGAGCCGCACAATTGTTTCTCTAAGCTGCCGAGATCCTGCAGTTCAATCATTCCAGTTGTTGTTCTTTTCTGAAGGTAGGACACAATGAGAAGATAAGCCACCGCGGCTGTGATATTATAAGTCTGCCTTCTTTATTTCTACCAACATCCTAAACCACGTTGTGCCTAGAATGAGTTGGCAAGACTCAAAAGAAACGGGTGTGCGCTTGTCCTAGCAGGAGATCCCACTGAGTAGGGAGAAGGAAAAACGCAACTAAAGCGGAAGATGACAGGAACTAGAAATAGAAAACACCGCTGGCTTACAAATCTCTTTGCCACAAGATATTGCAAAGGCCGTTGGTTGAAACAAATACATAGAGATTTCAATGCAGATATACCGAGGAAAGCAGGTAGATTGATCAACTGTAATTTGGGGAGAGGGGCAATAAGCATGTTTAATTACTTGTTTGCTTATTTACCAACAGTTTAGCTCCTCAGATCATTAAGTAAATATCTTTATGGAATTTAACTCCTATTAGGGATAGGAGATGAACTGTAGGAGATATCCAGATGGAGCCTCTGAACTCTAGAGAGAGTAGAGAGAAGAGTAACAAAGATGACTGGGGGGATCAGAGGCTAAAACCTATAAAGAACGATTGTTGGGTATATCTAGTTCGATGAAAAGAAGGACTAGGGGCAAAATGATAGCAGCATTCCAATATCTCAGGGGCCGCCCCAAAGAAGAGGGAGTCAAACTATTTTCCAAAGCACCTGAGGGCAGGACAAGAAGCAACAGATGGAAACTAATCAAGGGGAGAAGCAACCTAGAACTAAGGAGAAATTTCTTGACAGTGAGAACAATTTATCAGTGGAACAACTTGTCTCCAGAAATTGTGAATGCTCCAACGCTGGAAGTTTTTCAGAAGAGATTGGATAACCATTTGTCTGAAATGGTATAGGGTTTCCTGCCTTAAGCAAGGAGTTGGACTAGAAGACCTCCAAGGTCCCTTCCAACTCTGTTATTCTAATTGCTTCTCCAGCCCGAGGGAGGGGGGTCAAGAGCATTATCAGTCTCAAATCCCTTCGCATCCACAAAGATCTAAGTAAGTCCATCCGTTCACTTATCTACCACCAACTCACTTTGACGATTAGCAGTTCAGATTCTTGTAGAGAATGTTAGCATGCAGTAAACCTGTAGTCAATTGAACAGCCTTGGTCATTGCTTAGCTGTTCACAGGCTCTGACGTTTCAGGACCATGGAGAGTTCCCCAATGAAGAATAGTGGTGAGGAAGGATACTTGAAAGATTGAAAGGGGTTTAGGGCTGTGGCAGGTGGGACAATGAATTAAAGTCATGGGGTTTCCTGTGACGCAGAAATATAAAAAGTCCCCTCCCCAATATTTCAGGATGGGTTAGAAGCTTCCTCTGATCAAAGGACACCAACAGAGTAATGCAAGGTCACTAGAACAGAAACATTCTTGCCAAAATGATTCCTGGTCACCTCTTGTGGTCCATATTATTTCTACTGCACATCCCATTCCTGGTCTAAACATAGATGTTTTCCTTTCTCTGTCCCCATCATATTCCAAATAGGCTTACGGGTTTTTTTTAGCACTACAATTACTGCAGGAATGGCTAACCAGGATGGGACAAGAAGAAATTTACTGAGGCTGCCTCACATTCTCCTTCAGCTTCAGAGCTATTGTAAGCTCCTAAGATACCCTCAAGGAAACTGTTGCATTGTCCTCCTAATTAACCTGGCCATCTCCTTGAAAGAAAAAAAGCTTCATTCGCATTTCTGAATTCAACTCTCAACTATTTGGAATCAACTAATCAAAGAATGATCTGCAATTGTCCTATGTGTGCAGAAGATGGACCATGCCTGGTCTTTTTATTTCTCTTCCTTTTTATTGCTCGAATCAAGGAATAGTTTCAACAATTGGATAGAAAAGGAAATTGTTCTGGTCAGCCCCATAAATAACCAATATTCTTATATTTTGCTTACATCTGACTTTAAAGAAAAGGCAGTGGGGGGTGGGGGAGAGAAATTCTGCAATCATTGGAACCTGCCAACTGAAGCACATTTCCAAGGAAGGCTCCTTTTGATGATTTTTAAAATAAAAGAGTGGGCTGTTAAAATAAAACAATAGGATCTCTTTCATCAGCAGGCCTCATGGTGTAATCTGAAGAGCTCTAAATATCGAGCAATTTGGTCCCCCTCAGAATTTTCATAACAGGTAGATAAATCTAGGACAAATGATGCACTGGTAAACCAGGTTTGAAAATTGCTTGCAAGATCCTCTTTCGGCTGTTGTCCTAATTGAACCCCGAGATCCGATAACTGCGGCCTAATATCCACTGCTTAATTAATTAATAATTGATGAACAGAGCATTAAGGAATTTTATACACCTGGCGTGTCTAGACTCGTCTATCAAATGCAGGAAATCAATATCGGCTCAGTAACATACTAAGAGTATATATCCCGAAGAGTATATCCTGGCTGGAGAATGGATTAGCCTACTGATGTGGACTCAGGCAGATTCACACATTGTGCGATAAGCCAACGGCTTTGATTCAGTCCACATGTAATGCTAAGCCATAAATTATATATATGGTTTGCCTCTCGGTATACACCTACATACATTCATGGCTCAGGCAGCATATATATATATAGAAGGTATAGATATATATAAAGGTATAGAAGGTATATATATGTATGTATGTATGTATGTATGTATGGCATTCGGCTTTGTTCGGGTATTTTCCCATGTCGTAGTAGTTGTGCTTTTAAAATTGTAGCGACGTTTCAGCAGGATCTCATCTGCCATCATCAGGCATGTATATATGCCTAGATAGATAGATAGATAGATAGATAGATAGATAGATAGATAGATAGATAGATAGATAGACAGACAGACAGACAGACAGACAGACAGACAGACAGACAGACAGACAGATAGATAGATAGATATTCATTCTTAAGTTTTCGCTGGTACTTACATGTATGGCATTCGGCTTTGTTGGTATTTTCCCACATCATTGTAGTTGTGCTTTTAAAGTTGTAGCAACCTTTCAGCAGAATCTCATCTGCCATCATCATGCCTGATGATGGCAGATGAGATTCTGCTGAAACGTCGCTACAACTTTAAAAGCACAACTACTACGACGGGGAAAATACTCGAACAAAGCCGAATGTCATACATACATACATACATACATACATACATACACCTTCTATACCTTTAATTATAGAATACACACACACACACACACACACATATCTTCTGTAGTTGAAGGTAAAACACAGTTGTCAGAACTTTGATCCATCTTATCTCCACTCTTAACTTCCTATTTTAAACTCACGCCCTGTGCTCAGTGCTGCTCCCATTTTCCCTCCCATCTCATCCCAGAGTTTCCATCTTGGGCCTTTGATCTACCTTTACAAGAACACCTGAAGTTGCTTCATCATCTGTATCCAGAGTGGTCAAGGTAGGGGCACTTTCCCTCCACCTGTTCCCAATCCAGTTTTGTGGCTCCAAAACCTTCCCCAAATCAAGTCAGTGAGATGCCACAGTTTGTTTAAGAGAAGAAGCCAAAGAATTTACCCTGGAGACCATTTGCGTGTGTAGTAAGTGCTATGTAATAAGGAAGGATTCTTTTGTAAATGCTAACAAACCCGGGGATTTGAACTTGCCCACCCACCCACACCCAAATTCTTTTAACCACTGATCCTTTTCTTCTCCAGGAAGGCATCGTCACATCCGATTAATGAGTTCTGGAAAACTCTTTAATTTGTATTACAAGAAAGAGAAGAAATGGCAAGATCTAAGCCTCAGTGAAATGCAAAGCTGAAGCACCAACACAGTGATTTGGATAAGGGGGGTGGGGGACAATCCAAGACAGACAAGACACTGCATGAAACAGCAAGATGAGGTGTGAAATTCAATCAGGTAAAACAACAGTTTTGTGAAGAGTCGAAAGGTGGAAACTAAACAAAAAGGCAACCCTGTCAACCAAAGAAGCAGGCAATTGAGGCACTCGGTGCTGGCTGGTGGTACTTGCAAACTACTCAGGTCTTGTTAGAGAGCAACCGGCCCAGCCCAGAGGAGGGATCAAGTGAGGAACTAGTCTGGATTCATTCCATAAACACAAGCAGGCAAGGTCTGACTCTCCCCGAATGCCTTTGAGTCTTATCTGGTCTTTCCCTAAGCGAAAGCCACCAGTTTAGGGAGATTCCTGTACTATTGGCAGTAAACAATAAAGTATCTAGTTTGAACTCTACATGGGTAGGATCTGGCTGTTCACACCTGGCAGGTCTGCTTGGCAAGACACTTATAGAATTGCAAAATCCATTCACCTCCCACTGATCGAGGGAGGGAAGCCAACCATTTCTTCACCGTGGAGCATTGTTTAGCCTATTTAACCGGCTCCCCGGCAAGCCAAAGATTGGGCTACAGCAGGGGTGTCCAACCTTGGCAACTTGAAGACTCGTGGACTTCAGCTTCCAGAATTGCCCAGCTAGTATGGAGTGGAAATCCACAAGCCTTTCAGTTGCCAAGGTTGGACACCCCTGAGCTACAAGATAATAACCAGCTGGACACCACAATAATCATGGAGCATGTGGAGAAGGAATAGGGAAGCTCCTGACATAAGCACTGCCGTTTCCCAGGGAGCGGGCAGCACATATGTAACTACGTATCAGAGGTGATATTCAGCCAGTTCGGACCAGTTCTGGCATACTGGTAGTGGAAATTTTGACTAGTTTAGAGAACCAGCAAATATCACCCCTGGCTGGCCTGCCCACACACCCCCCATTCTATCCTGTCCTATATTCCCTTGTTTTTTAGCTCAGCTGACTTGCACGGCAGAGTGGATTGCCACACCTCAGCTGGGCTAAAAAACAGTTCACCTCACCAGCGCCGACAGAGGGTGTTTTTGATTGCTGCATGCGTGCACAAAGCATGCGTGTCAGCGTTCCAGCAAATCTCCATTCTCACCAATAACTCAGAGAAAGACATCTTCTCAAAAGTTCCTTTTATTTGGATAGTAACTGACACGTCTGTGGAATCCCGAATCTGAAAGTTCCAGGCTTCCTTGCAATAAGTAAAAACTACAAATCCATCCCCTATACCCATCACCACATCACACGGCCCAATCACCATCCGTCTCAAAGTAAGACTTCCTTTTCACTCTGCGCAACATGACCTGACCTTGAATCAGCAAAAGAATGTTATTATGTCTAACTAGATATACTTCAATGGATTCCCAGGCTCAGTTGTGGTAGCGTGTGAGCATCGGATCTCAATATGGCTTTCAAAGCTGACAGGCGTCCCCCCTTGAAAAAAAACCCCACATCCTGGAAAATACAATAAACAAAACGCAACCAGGGGTTAATAGCTTCCAAAGCTGACGGTGCGTTTGGCAGGCAGGCGCTCTCTCATAGAATGGTGTGAAAAAATTGGAATCCCACCACTGCTAAGTATCCTCTAAAAGATTTGATACCAACACCCATCATATACCAACACTGTCCTGTTTCTTGATGGATTGGAATTGTAATCCCAATCCTCTTGGGGGCACCATTTTGGGGAAGACTGATGTATGTCATATTTATGTCACAATTAACACAGCAACCTGCCCAATGAACAAGAAGATCAAATTACATCTTGCCCTTCCCTAAGAGCACAGCAAAGACGATAGCTTCCAAAAGTATAATTGATATTCCAGTCATCAAACTTATTCTTTTACGTACCTCAATTATGCTATTTATATAAATTGTCACTGCTTTGCAGAGCACTTAGTAGTACAAAGGGGTTTACTTTGAATGCCACCTCTCTGTTCATATTCAGCATACAGATCATGGAACACTCATTCTGAACTCAGATTAAACTTTGACTTTGAAGCACACAACAGAACTGGCAACTAATTGTGCAAAGATACTCTCCTGTATCTTAAAATTCAATTTAATCTCCTGCACCTTCATCTAGATTGTTCCTGGAACTTCTAAAGGGCAGGCTGATTTTGTACCTCCTACAAATTACAATTAAATCTTCATCTGCTGAGAACCTTGTACTATTATTACCATGGATACTACCAACATTTTCTCACCTTTCTTCCAATAATTCAAATCGTGGTAGCATGCAAGGTTCCCCCTCATGTTATCTTAACAGTCGGTTCTCACGGGGTCTTACGTAGCATGTTCACACATGTTTTTAAAGCAGAGTTGTTTGAAAAAACTACGATTCGTGAAACACATTAAAACATCTAACAAACACATCACACGGTTAAGGGCATTAGGCCAACCGATGAGTGACTGGTTAATCAATCAGTGTGTAAGTAGATCAAGGTCACCAAGTAAATTTTACAGCTGAGTTTTGACATGGACCTCTCTGCAGCTAGCTTCAATATGTAATTGTTACATCCTACTGTTTGAAGGAGCAAAATACAACATACTAAGAAAGAAAACATACAACATACTAGTATCAATACAACAGTGCTGATAAAGGGGAATATTTGTAGCCAGGGGTGGTATTCAGCAGGTTCTGACCGGTTCTGGAGAACCAGTAGCGGAAATTTTGAGTAGTTTAGAGAACTGGCAAATCCCACCTCTGACTGGCCCCGCCCCCACCTATTCTCTGCCTTTGGAGTCCCAGATGATCGGCTTGGTTGCCCTGCACAGGAGAATGGAGCTGGAAAGCAGGTTAGTGGGGTGGGGAGGGAATGGGGATTTTGCAGTAACCTTCCCCCAGGAGTGGGGTGGGAATAGAGATTTTACAGTGTCCTTTCCCTGCCACACCCACTAAGCCACGCCCACCAAGCCACGCCCACAGAACCGGTCGTAAAAAATTTTGAATCCCACCACTGTTTGTAGCTCAGGGTTCAACTGTGAGGTCCCTGGTGTTTCCTGAGCTTGGTTGTTTTCTTGCAGATGTTTCATTACCCAACTAGGTAACATCATCCGTGCTAGAAGGGAGTAGGGTTTGCAGGGGGAGGAGGAATGTGAGATCCTGGTGTTTTCTAAGCTGGATTGTTTTCTTGCAGATGTTTCATTACCCAACTAAACAATATCATCAGGACTTATTACCTGGTTGGATAACGAAATATCTGCAAGAAAAGAGAGCACCAAGGGTCCTACATCTGGAGTCTTCACAAACACCAGAAGATATTCATTCATTGCCCCAGAGACAAACATCTGTGTGTTTTTTTCCAATCGCAAAACGTAGCCTTTATTTGGACAGACCATTTTTGCAAGAGAAACTACCCTACTTGGTCACAGTCTGAACTGGAGAACTCAAAAATAATCATTACTCAGTCGAACCCGAGGACAGCGGCTCTTCACACCCAGCAGCTAGATCTGATGATAAAAAACATTGCCCGAAGAAAAGTCCACCCTGGACCAACCCTACAACCAATCAGTTTAAATCACCTTTCCCGATTCCTTTACAGGGTTAGAGCTGTAATCCAAGAAATCTGGAATGACAGAATCACAGAGTTGGAAGGGACCTTGGAGGTCTTCTAGTCCAACCCCATGCTCAGGCAGGAAACCCTATACCAGTTCAGACAAATGGCTGTCCATCTCTTCTTAAAACCTCCAGTGATGAAGCACCCACAACTTCTGGAGGCAGGTTGTTCCACTGATTAATTGTTCTAACAGTGAGGAAATTCCTCCTTAGTTCTAGGTTGCTTCTCTCCTTGACTAGTCTCCACCAGTTGCTTCTTGTCCTGCCTTCAAGCGCTTTGGAGAATGGCTTGACTCCCTCAAGATATCGGAACACTGCTAGGGGTGGGATTCAAATTTTTTAACAACTGGTTCTGTGGGCGTGGCTTAGTTGGTGGGCGTGGCTTGGTGGTCATGGTATTGGCTGGACGTAGCCAACTCAATATCATTCACATCAAGGCATGCTTCTCCTCGCCTGGCTCTCATGACTCTAGGGATGCTGCAACAGTCGTAAGTGTGAAAATGGTCATAAGTCACTTTTTTCAGTGCCATTGTGACTTTAAATGGTCACTCCACACAAGCAAAGTACCAGCAAAGGAGGGAAAAAAACTCCAGAGAAGTTCCAGAGACAGGAAGTCTAGTCCTGCCAAAAATGTAATAAGGGTTAACGGAGAGGCAGTTTCCGTAAGCAACACCAGAATATTTCCTTCCTGCCTTCCTTACAGGATTAGTCCCGTAATTTTTTCTAACAACCGGTTCTCTGAACTGCTTAGAATGTTAACAACTGGCTCTAGCGAACAGGTGCGAACTGGTAGAATCCCACCCCTGAACACTGCTATCATGTCACCCTTAGTCCTTCTTTTCACCAAGTTTGAAGTTTGGCTTCAATGAACCAGATGAGTGAGAAGATTTTCTCAACTGTTATCTCCTCAGCCATCTATATTTGTTAAAACTAATTTTGCCACTTTGCTATTTTAAAAATAAACACCTCTTTGGATGGATCACTTCTCAGCAAGCCCTGGAAACTGCGCTACATTTTTCTAGCGATACGTGTAACTCAGCATGGGCAGAGCCAGGCTTGAACACATTCAATTACCAACCGCATGAACACTTTTGGGCAAGTAAATAGCGGGCTCGTTCCGAAGAAGCAGAGAAATCCAGACAAGGATTTCAGTGGAGGGAATGGAAGAGGCATGTGTGTGTTTTGAACACTGTACCCATTTCAGAGGTCTTGATGTGGACGGTCTCACCTGCTGCTGCTTTTAAATAAAGAGGAACAAAGCAGGAACTGGCATGGCTAGTCTAGTGAAGAGAAGGACCAGGGAAGACAGGGTAGTGGTGTTCCATCGTTTTGTGGTGGCTCTAGTTCTCTAGGTGCAGAAGATGGTGCTAAGAGGTTACTGGCTTGGATTGGGTTTGGCTTGTCCCTGAGCTACTCAACCTCTTTGCGAAACCACATGAGGTCATCTAGAAGCTTTGGAGAGGAGTGCCCAACTATGACACCCAATGACTGTATATTGCTACACCTCAAGGAAGCAATATTTGAGGGGCTGCCACAGAGAGGAAGGAGGGGTCAAGCTGTTTTCCAAGGCACCTGAAGGTCAGACAAGGAATAATGGATGGAAACTGAACAAGGAGAGATTCAACCTGGAAGTAAGGAGAAATTTTCTGGCAATGAGAATAATCAACCGACGGAACAGGAGTTGCCTTTGGAAGTTGTGGGAGCTTCATCACTAGAGGCTTTCAAGAAGAGACTGGACTGCCATTTGTCAGAAATAGTGTAGGGTCTCCTGCTTGGGTGGGGGGGTTGGACTAGATGACCTACAAGGACCCTTCCAACTCTGTTAATCTGTAAAACCATGTTTCCAATGTAAACAAAACAACCGCATTGTGGATATTCAACCTGTTTCTTCATCAGTTGTTAGCCTGAACATCGAACACCCTGATGACCCAGAGTGTAACACAAATGTAACAAAATCCAAAACGTAAATAAATGTCCTTTAATGCCTCCAACTTGGCCCCTCTGTTCAATAATTCTCAGTTGGAGATAAAACTTACTCAAAAATAGTCTTCAAAAAAAAGCAATACAGTCCAAACTTAATAAGTAGATAGAGGTGAAATAAAAAACCAAAACAAACTACAATGAAGGAATTTCCACAATAGACTAGGAGAAGTAATTACCAACTTCAAGGAGATAACAAGGCATAGTCTGTTGGAAGGACACCAACAAAGATAACTTCAGACCAAAATAATAAAATTAAAAACTTGATTTAAAAAAAAAAACTTTTTCACTTGGGCCTATGCCTGTTCTGGTTTTGGGTTTTGTGGGGCAGGCCTTTAAACTGATGGTGGCTTTTGAACTTTGAGGAAGACTCTTGAAGGATGCTGTAGACCAGGGGTCTCCAACCTTGGCAACTTGAGGACTGGTGGACTTCAACTCCCAGAATTCCTCAGAGTCATCTAGTTGCCAAGGTTGGAGCCCCCTGCTGTAGACCAACAAAAACAACCAACAAAGGGGCTGTCAGACTTGTTCTATTACAGCTAGGGATTTGAACCGTCAAACTGCCGACCTTCCTTATCGACAAGCTCAGCGTCTTAGCCCCTGAGCCACCGCATCCCCTAACATGGGAATAGAAATAGAAAAATAGTAGGAACGTAATGACTATGGGTGAATAGGCGGCAATATAAATTCAATAAATAAATACATAAATAAAATAAACTAAGAATGTCCTAAGAATATAATCTCCTGTTCAACACAAAACAGACTTATTTAAGCAAAAAAACCCACCCTCTTCTCAAAAAGCAAACCGCTCCTAGTTAGGACAAATCTGCACACACAATTTTGCCTCCCATCGATATCTACAAATTGTGCTCCTTCCATCTGTCTAGTCAATTATTTTGTGCAGTAGCCCGTTTGCTTCCTATCTCTCTTTCTTTTTCTTTCTTTTTTCTTCTAAAGCAGTGTTTCTCAACTGTAGCAACTTCTCTGGAGAATTGTGTTCAAATTCTCTCTACAATTTTATGAGCCTAGACAACCTCTCATTTACACACCACACAGCCTGTTTTCTCAACCATGGCAGCTTTCAGATGGGTGGACTTCAACTCCCAGAATTCCCCAGGTAGCATTCTCAAGTATGCCCGAGATTGCTCGTTCAGTCTTTCAACTCCAACCACCAAGGCCTGAATTGCAGTTCCAATGCTTGTCTGACTGAATTGTAGCCTGCTCTTCCTCATCCAGCCTACAATCAAATGTGGGTTGGATTCAAGGATACCCATTAACGGAGTAACAGAGTTAGAAGGGACTTTGTAGGTCATCTAGTCCAGCTGTCCACCCAAGCAGGAGACCCTACACCATTTCTGACAGATGGCAGTCCAATATCTTCTCGGAAGCCTCCAGGGATGACGCTCCCACAACTTCTGAGGGCAACTTCTGTTCCATTGGTTGATGGTTCTCACTGTCAGAAAATTCCTCCTTATTTCCAGGTTGAATCTCTCCTTGTTCAGTTTCCATCCATTATTCCTTGTCTGGCCTTCAGGTGCTTTGGAGAACAGCTTGACCCCTTGACCCCTTCCTCTCTCAAATATTGCTTCCTTGAGGTGTAGCAATATACCATGGTTGGGTGTCATAGTTGGGCACTCATCTCCAAAGTTCTAGATGACCTCATGTGGTTTCAGATACAGATACAGATAATCAGAGTTGGAAGGGACCTTGTAGATCATCTAGTCCAGGGGTCTCCAACCTTGGCACCTTTAAGACTTGTGGACTTCAAAGCTGGCTGAGGAATTCTGGGAGTTGAAGTCCACAAGTCTTAAAGGTGCCAAGGTTGGAGACCCCTGATCTAGTCCAACCCCCCCGTTTCACTAAGAGATTGAGTAGCTCAGGGACAAGTCAAACCCAATCGAAGCCAGTAACCTCTTAGCACCACCTTCTGCACCTAGAGAGTTAGAACCACCACAATGCTTCTTTTTCTTCCAGGTCCAAATTTTCCAGACCCTCCAAAAACATACTATGTTGATGGTTTGAGAACCCTTTTCTTATTTTGATGTTATATATGTTGATGGCAGCAAGATTACTTTATGCCTTAAAATGGAAAGGATGCTTTGGTTCTCACAAGGGCTGCAAAAGTTGACCGAGTTACCAGAGATGGCTTAACTAACTGTTTTGATTAAAGAGACAAACCACAATTACTTTGGTTTTGACTTGAAACAACTTCTGGACTTTGTGCTTGAGGTGGGGGGCGGGGGGGGAATGAAATTTTGATTTGGGTTTTTACCTATTTAGATAGGTTTATTGTTTTAGAAATGGCTAGTTCACGCTATTATGGAAAAATAAAAAGTTGAGGTTTGGTATTATTATCTTATTCTACTGCACCAAAGGGAATCGGAAGCCATTCCATTTTCTGCCTTTTTCCCCCTTTTCCTTCTTTTCTTCCTCCCTTATTTTTCCTACTATTTTCATTTTCACTTTATATTTTGTATTATAATCTTTAAAAAAGAGAAGCTTTAAGAGGTCCTACTGAGGCGTGCTAAGCCTATTCAGCTATGAAGGTACCTAAAGGATGGACTGACCATCTGTCAGAAATGGTGTAGTTTCTCCTGCTTGGGCAGGGGGCTGGACTAGATGACCTACGAGGTCCCTTCCAACTGAATCTTCGTCTGGATATCTGAATCTGAATCTAAAACAGAGGGGATTGCGGTCAGCAGATGAATATATTTTATGGAGTAGAGAGTAAACTATTAAAATAACAGATGGGAGGTTAGCTGTTTTGAGGTTGAGCAGGTCACAAAACAGAGACTCTGGTGTGGTTGAACTCTCATTAGTCACAGACAGGAACCCAAAATCATGACACTGAGACTGGACCTCTGGAGGTGACCAGATGGGCCACATCTGGTGAAGCGACCAGCTGTTGCAAGCAACCCCAAGGGAACGTCTTTGCTTTCCAACCATGCTCCAAACTCACCCATATACAATATTTCATATACAATATTTTGGGGTTCGCCCAGCCATCAATCCATATACAAAGTCCAATTTGTGCGGTTCTCCCAAAATATTAATTAACTCTCTCTATCTAAAAGCGAAATACCCCTCACGCATCATCACAAAATCTCCAGAACCGTCAAGCCTACAAATTTGAAATTGGGCACCTATGTTCCTCTTGGCTTCTAGGGGCTCATTAAGAAAGGATTTTGTGAAATGACCATCAGAGCATTAGCATTTCCTATATTATAATTATTATTCACACGCTCTGATGCTAGGGAGTTCTACTCCCCCTCCCCACCTGAAAAGAAATCTGTTCCAAATGCAAAACAGAAGCAGAGGAGTTTCAATTTCACAGCAGCAAGCAGCTTTAGTACAGAACAGTTGAGCTAAGCCACGTCCAGGCTCCTTGCTGTCTTCTTCTCACTCACACAGCAAATATTGTTTCAGTTTCCACACAGTTCTCAACTCTCTAAATTATTTGAATCCCACCACTGGTTGTTAACTGTTTGATTGTTTGTCTGAATTGGTAAAAAGTCACCTTTTTCAGTGCCGTTTCAACTTTGAATGTTCACTAAACGAACTGTTGTAACTGTAGGAAAACCAGTATTTTTGACATGGACTTGCAACAGAAATCCAGCTGTTCTGATAGATTTTTACTGCTTTTCCTGGATGCGAGTCTCTGGATTTTCTACACATACACATTCCACAAGCCGTTTTAGGCCTTAAAACTAACTGGGTCACCATTATACTTCATCCTAATGTTATCAGTGCAAACCTAATTCAGGATCATCCTTCGGCGAGTGGAGTCTCTTGCAAAATTCCACCCGTTCATCCTTGAACAATAAAAGTAATTCTCCTTTCATCGCCTCTTCTTTCGGCAAACAAAGCTGCAGTTTGACTTGGGCTGCAGTCCCCACATTTCTTGTCTTTGGCGTTTAGCAGATTATGAGCCGGCATTTTGCAAAGATCAGGAAAGCCAATTGTGAAAAATGCTCTGTAGAAAGAATGCCGTAGATAGAAAGAGGCCGGCTTGTAGCTCTTTTGGAAGGACTCTTACACAGTCCTCTCTCTTTTTTTTATTGTCAATAAAAGGTGATATGTGTAGCTCAGGGTTGAATTGTCAGGTCCTTGGTGATCTCTGAGCCTGGTTGTTTTCTTGCAGACATTTCATGACCCAACTAGGTAATGTCATCAGTGCTAGAAGGGAGTAGAGTCTGTGGAGAGGAAGAGGAGGAGGGGGACTCTGGATTCCTTGGTGCTTTCTGAGCTTGCTTGTCTTCTTGTGTGAGTGCTAGAAGGGAGTGGGGGGGGAGGAAGAAGTAGATGAGGAGGAGGAGGAAGAAAAGAAGAAGAGGGGCAGGAGGAGGAGGAAGAACAGGAGGAAGAAGAGGAAGAGGAGAAAGGGGAGGAGAAAAGGAAGGAAGATGATAAGGAGGAAGAGGAAAGAGGGAGGAAGAAGAGGATGACAACTATGGGGTCCTCGGTGCTCTCTTACCTTGGTTATTTTTTTGCAGACATTTCATTACCCAACTAGGTAACACCATCAGTGCTAGAAGGGAGTGGGGTTTGCAGAAGGGAGGGAGGAGGAAACGAGAAGTGTGGAGCCCTTCGTGTTCTCTGAGCTTGGTTGTTTTTTTTTGCAGACGTTTCATTACCCAACTAGGTAACATCATCATCCGTGCTAGCAGTGCTAGCGTGAGTAATGAAACGTCTGCAGGAAAACAACCACGCTCAGAGAGCAGCAACGACCCCCTCAGCCCTCTTTAGACCCATTAGACCCGTTTCTCACCCCCACAGCTAGCATCTTGTGCCTTTGTCTGAGCCGACAAAAAAAAAAGCCCTTTTCTCATCCAAGCCGTTCTGCCAGAGCTGATGGCAAGCAGACAAGCCCATCTGGCACATCAGCTGGCTCTCTGACTGGCTGTTTTTGCCATTTTAATTTCTCACCTTCCTAAATAGCAAAAAATATAAAAAAAATTCTATCATCTGCTTGACCGAAATATTGAGTTTTACAAACGCCTTTTTGTTCCTTTCGGCGGCAAGTGGAGAAGGGGCGAAACGTTTGGCACCCTTTCCTTCTGGAATAAATCACTTTGAGATCGGATGGCTAAAGAGAGGCACCCTTAACTGGCATCTTCAGGAGGGAAACAAACAATTCCAACGGTTGGATTTGTCTTCTCCGCTTTAGACCATCCAAAACTAGAGGCCTGGTGTGTGGAGTCATCCTGGGCACGTCGTCCTGTTGGATGCAGGAAACAGAAATGGTTCTACTCAGTGGTGTTGGAAGGAGCCAGCATCATCTCACTGCTAGGTTAAAAAAAAATGTTTGGCAGCCCTTTCCATCTGGCCAGATTTCGACCTCGAGCAATGGCTGGCATTCCTGGGCAGAAGAAGACAACCTCCGGAAAATGTTGGCATAGGAATCATGCCTGAGGGCCAAACAGACAAACAAAGTCCTTATTTATTTACTATCCTTCTGGGTGGTACGAGAGTTGGTTTGGTTGGGGATGCTAATCAATTAAAAAACAGAACTGCAGAGCTAGGAATAAAAGAAAGAAAGAAAGAAAGAAAAGGCAAACGAAGGCAGAAGATAAAACTGGACCCTGAGAATGAAATCATGCAGGGCTAAAACAGAAGGCTGCATCCAATTAAGGCGAAAGAACAAGACTGGTGGAGGCACAAACATCTAGAGATCTTTTCCTAAACGACTAGAAGAAAAGGAGAAGAAGTCCTTGCTGGGAAGGTCGGGGCGGAGGGTGAATAAGTATCCACTCAGGGTTCTAGACCAGTGGCCTCCAACCTTTGGGGCATCAGGAACCAGTTCTGTGGATAGAGGTTCTTCCGCAGAGCAGAGGGGACGTGGTTTTGTGTGCTGCCTGCATCCCACGAATGGGGCTTCGCTTGTTTGCACAAATTGGTTTCTGGCATGCCGTGGCCCGGTGTCGGTCCACGGACCACAGGTTGGGGGGGGGCTGTTCTAGATGTCTGCAAAGTAAGTGCTGGCAGCTGCTTTGGGACAGAGGTTCTAGGTCACACCAGACATGTCACTAGAAGGCAAAAATCAGAAGATTGGAAGACGTGGATAAACCTGGCCCATAGAATCTCCAAGAGTCGGAGGCGACTGAATAGATTTTATCATCATCGTCCTGATGTTTGGTGAACCCAGTAGATGGCTCTCCGTGGCTTGCAGAGTTTCTGAATCCGCTCAGTTCTTCATGCACTTGCTATTTTAAGTTTTTCTCTCCCTTAAAAATCAATTGATATTGGTAAACACTCTATGCCTTAGGAACAAAAAAAATACCTAAGATGAGGGGAGGAGGAAAAGGAGGAGGAGGAGGAGGAAGAGAAGGAGGGGATGGGGAAGAAGAGAAGAAGGAGGAAGAGGTGGGGAGGAAGGAAGAGAAGAAGTAAAAGGAGGGAGAGGAGGAAGAAGAGGAGGAGGAGAGGAGGAGGAGGAGAAGAAGAGAAGGAGGGGGATGGGGGAAGAAGAGAAGAAGGAGGAAGGAGAAGAAGGGGGAGGGGAAGGAAGGAAGAGAAGGAGTAGAAGGAGGAAGAGGAGGGGAGGGAAAGGAGGGAGGGAGGGGAGGGAGAGGAGGAGAAAGAGAAGGAGGGGGAAGAAGAGAAGAAGGAGGAAGAGGTGGGGAGGAAGGAAGAGAAGAAGTAGAAGGAGGGAGATGAGGAAGAAGTGGGAGGGAGAGGAGGAGGAGAAAGAGGAGGGGGATGGGGAAGAAGAGAAGAAGGACGAAGAGGAGTAGGGGAGGGAAAGGAGGAAGAAGAGGAAAGAGAGGAGGAGAAGAAAGAGAAGGAGAGGGATGGGGAAGAAGAGAAGGAGGAGGAAGAAGAAGGGGAGGAAGGAAGGAAGAGAAGGAGTAGAAGGAGGAAGAGGAGGAGGGGAGGGAAAGGGGAGGGAGAGGAGGGAGAGGAGGAGAAAGAGAAGGAGGGGAAGAAGAGAAGGAGGAAGGAGGAGGAGGAGGAGGGGAGGAGGAGGAGAAAGAGAAGGAGGGGAAAGAAGAGAAGGAGGGGAAAGAGAAGAAGGAGGAAGAGGAGGAGGAGAAGGAAAAAAAATGTGATGTCAAATAGCTGGAATTTAGCAATAGCCAATCTATTCTTTATGAGCTCTGCAGGAACGAGGGAGGGAAAAGTAACGTCTGGGAAACGCCAAGGACTGCCAAGGAAGGGGATGGGCCGGGAGGGCTATTAGCATAAAAACGTGGCCTCCAAAGCAGAATTTGATGACTAATAGCAATGCAAATTGGAGAGAAACAATCTAACACCTGTTAAGGCACAGGTTATAATCTAGACTCCTTACAGGGGTCTATTTACAGATGGTTATTAGCCCTGCCAACTAAACGGAATTTCCATTTATGGACTCAGAATCTCTCGGAATACCAATTGCGCCGGAAAAATAAGGGAAACCCCTGCTCGGGGTTAGCAGGTTGGGCACATTTTCCTGCCTCCCAAGGATATTTGAAGGCAAGCGAAACATTTAAGGAGGTTAGGAGACCCATTCTGCCATTCCAGCAACCAGCCCAGAATGGATCATGTCCACAGACTGCAACAGATCCTACATTAAGTAAACTGAGGGTGTTTTTAACCCAGAGGTCGGCAACCTTAAACACTCAAATCAGCCACGTGGACCCGTTTCCCACAGAAAAGAAAACACCGGGAGCCACAAAAACCTTTACCGTGACCGACTCTTTCCTGAGCAGCCACAAAACTAGCAGATGTAGTTGGAATTAAACGTTGTTTTCATCTCAAGCTTTTCTTTTCTTGGATTTATCCATGGTTGGCCTACTGGAGGTCAAAAAAACTCAATAAAGCGCACGCCAGTGGGTGTTGCACATTTGCAATTGTGATGCATATTTTGAGAGACAAGGAGCCACAAGCAGAGGGATGAAAGAGCCACACGCAGCTCCAGAGCTGCGTGTGGCTGACCCCTGTTTTAACCGAATCAACTCAGTATTAACTCTATTCCACTTTGCTCAGAACTAAATCCAGGTAATCCTCAACTTACGAAGACAAATGAGCTCCAAGTTTCTGTTACTAAGCCAAGGTGGTTGTTAAGGTGAGTTTGGCTCTATTTTACAACCTTTCTGGCCACCGTTGTTAAGGGAACCACTATGCTTAAGTTAGTCACACCGTTGTTCACTGAATTGGGATTTTCCCCTGGACTTCATTTGCCAGAAGGTTGCAAAAGAGGATCATGTGGTCGTGGGAAACTGTGACCATCATAAAGAGGAGTCAGTTGCCGAGTGAATTTTTGATCACAGGACAAGGGGATGGTGCAACGGTCATCAGCATGAGAAATGGACATAAGACCTGTGTACAAGTCACTCACATGTAATTCACAGTGGTCTAGATTCTTACAGCAGGTTAATCCTAAATCAAACGCACCTGAATTATAGCTTAATTGTAATATATTTTCCCCTTCAAATTCCACCCTACGAGCTCACATTCTTTCCAGTGGTGGGATTCAAACATTTTTAATACCAGTTCTGTGGGCGTGGCTTGGTGGATGTGGCTTGGTGGGCATGGCTTGGTGGGCGTGGCAGGAGAAAGAAACTGCAAAATCTCTATTTCTCACCCGACTAACCTGCTTTCCAGCTCCGTTCTCCTGTACAGGGCAACCAAAGAAGACCCAGCCAATCAGCTGGGATTCAAGAGGCGGAGCATAGATGGGGGCGGGGACAGTCAAAGATGGGATTTGCCGGTTCTCCAAACAACTCAACATTTCTGCAACTCATTCTCTAGAACCAGTCTGACCCGGCTGAATACTGCCTCTGATTCTTTCCCTCTTTTCTTTTCCCTTAATATCCACTCTCCTTTCCAAGGTGCAAATAAACACTGGTGCCTGCCCTCCCCACCCCCGATTTGGAATAAGAGTGCCATAAACTCTCACTCCCCTCCCTTTTTGCCAAGTTTATGCAACAGAGAAGAAAGGGAACATAGGCTCCCCCGAAGAACGGTAAAATGTGCCACAAATGACCACTGTTATCTTTGCCTCCAACCTGAAACTGCCGCCACATTTATTTTTGGTTTCCTTTTTGGCTCAGGATTCCCATAAAGTCCTTCCTCCTGCCACCGTTAAAAGCTTTTGTCCTGTCCTATTCGTTGAGTAACTGCTCCCTGGAGATCCATGTTCCTTGTTCCTTGTTAGCTCACCTCCAAGTTAAAAAAACAGCCGCTTTCAAGATTGAGCGTTGTCGTTCAGAAGCTCCACATTGTGGCGGTGGCGGGGGGGGGGGCGAGAAGACCCCTCCATGCCTGTTATTCCTCTCTTCCTCCCAAGAAACATCCCTGCAACCCTTAATGGGAGCAACAGCCTACTTAACCAAGAGAAAAGAGTTAAAGCAACTTTGGGAGGACAGACAGCGAGGTTTATGTTATACGTTGGTCTCTCATAAATGGCCACTTGTGGATGCGATCATTAACAAATCACAAAGGAGCCGATGCCATAATATAAAGTCCATCATTGGAAAAAAAAAAAACAGAATTGTTAAATGTCAGAGGTGGGTATTCAGCCAGTTCGGACCAGTTCTGGAGAACCGGTAGTGGAAATTTTGAGTAGTTCGGAGAACCGGCCAACCCCACCTCTGACTGGCTCTGCCAATCTCATCTATTCTCCGTCTCCCAAGTCCCAGCTGATTGGCTGGCTCTCCTTTGGTTGCCCTGCACAGGAGAATGGAGCTGGAAAGGAGGTTAGTGGGGTGGGAAGAAGAGGTGGGTATTCATCAGGTTCTGACTGGTTCTGGAGAACCGGTAGCGGAAATTTTGAGTAGTTTGGAGAACCAGCAAATCCCACCTCTGACTGGCCCCGCCAACCCCATCTCTTCTCTGCCTCCCGAGTCTCAGCTGATCAGCTGGGTCTTCTTTGGTTGCCCTGCACAGGAGAATGGAGCTGGAAAGCAGGTTAAGTGGGGTAGGGAAGGAAGAGAGATTTTGCAGTAACCTTCCCCTGCCACACCCACCAAGCCAAGTGACACCCACCAAGCCATGCCCACAGAACTGGTAGTAAAAAAAAATTGAATCCCACCACCGTTAAATATATTAATGTTTGGGGGTTTGTACTGATGTCCTAAGAACACACCTCACTTCTAAAATGATAGGTCTGAACTATATTATATTACAGGTTTAAAATTATAGGTCTGAACTCTATTACATTATAGGTCTAAAATTATAGGTCTGGACTATATTATATACAATAACAAGGATTTTCAATGCAGTATGGAAAGCCTACAAAAAACAATTGGATCGTTCTAGGAAATATGACATTTTTATTTCTTCTGGTCTAGCTGCCACATTCTAGCTCTTCAAGGGCTGACCAACGAAAAATGCCTTGCACCAGTCTAGACTTGGGTTTGCTAGTTTACACATGCTACCAATACTAAGGTACAGAAAACCAATGAAGTTGCTTCACACGCCATCCTTCTACCCTCCCAAAATTGTCTTCTCCCCAACCTTCTCGTTCATAACAGGCCAACCTAGTTGGCCATTTGAGTTACAACTATAATGGAGACTCACATTTTTTTTTTCTGAAGCAGTTATTAAGTACGCAGGGTAGTCCTAAAGTGAATACTGTGGTCATTAAGTGAGCCCATTGTATGCTAGGGGACAGTTTTCGCCAGAAAAACCGAAGGAATCTTGCCAGTTTCCAGCTACAAAAAACTCATCACAAATCACAATCACATCCCTGCAGGGCATGACAAACAGGTGTAAATTTGGGCGGGTTGCCAAGCACCAAAACTGTGGTCACGTGACTATGGGGGTCGGGGGGGGAGGAGGCCCTCAACTTTGGAACTTTGAAATTGGGTCATAATTAGCTTTGGGGGAGGTTTGTGGGCTTCAAAAAATTTAGCAAAGGGTTCTCTGCCCAGTTGTTGGATGGGTGTGGCCATGGTGGGCGTGGCCTAGTCGGCCTCCTGCACCACAATAGGAGGGGTTGTTTTTGTCCTCCCCGGGCTCCGGAGGCTTTCCTTGAGCTTCCAGGAGGACGAAAAGAGCCTCCCCGGGCTCCGCAGGCTCTCTGGAAGCCAGAAACGGGCCCATTTCTGGCCTTCCCGAACTTTCCGGAGGCCCGTTTTTCACCCTCCCACAGCCTCTGCGTAGGCCCTGCACTTCCCTGCATCCAAAACGGGCCACATGGGGACTCCTGGGATCGGCAGGCGGGGCCAGCCAGGAGTGGGATTTGAGGGTTCTCCAAACTGTGCAGAATCTTAGCTAGGGGCTCTCCCGAAACCTCTGAGAACCCCAGCAGCCCATCCCTGTCCTAATTTCAAACAGTTGCTAAGCAATCAGTCCTAAGTCGAGAACTTACAACCAGCTTTGGTCACCACATATTAAAAAAGTTGTTGAGACTCTAGAAAAAGTGCAGAGAAGAGCAACCAGGATAATTAGGGGACTAGAGACTAAAACATATGAAGAACGGTTACAGGAACTGGGCCTGGCTAGTCTAGGGAAGAGAAGGACCAGGGGAGACAGGAGAGCAGTCTTCCAGTATTTGAGGGATGGAGGAGGGGGTCAAGCTATTTTCTAAAGCACCTGTGGGCCAGAGAAGGAATAATGGATGGAAACTGAACAAGGAGAGATTCAACCTGGAAATAACAAGAAGTTTTCTGACAGTGAGAACAATCCACCAATGGAACAGAAGTTGCCTTCAGAAGTTGTGGGAGCTTCATCGCTGGAGGCTTTCAAGAAGAGATTGGACTGCCATTTGTCAGAAATGGTTTATGGTCTCCTGCTTTGGCAGGGGGGTTAGACTAGATGACCTATAAGATCCCTTCCAACTCTGATTATCTGTTATCTGTTAACTACCTGCAGAAAGTTTCTTGAAAATCTGCATTAACATTTCCAAGCAATGTTTGGTTTCTAAGACACACACACACAGAAAGAGAGAGAGAGAGAGAAGAGAAAATCCTTTCTCCTTTCAACTGCATTCCCTGGAGAAATAACAGATTTTGGAATGGTTTTGTTCCAACCCACCTACAAAGCTTACAATGGTGCTAGATTAAAATTGAAACTCATTCTGGGCACACAGAGACAGACTCCTTCCGACCGCTTGTTCCAACCTCCTCCCCTGCAATTTAAATTTCGGAGGCAGGACAGGCCAAATCAAAGATGGGCAGTTCAAAGTCTCAACAATTAGAAATGAATCAGGTTTGAGAAAGAGAAAAGAAAAAGAGAAGAGAAAAGAAAAGAAAAGGTAGGCAGAGGACCAAAAATACCTTTGAAAAGAACAAAGGTAAATGCAGAATTTGAAAGAGGCATTTGGGACAAGCATTGAACTAGCTAGCACTTTGTAGTGCGTACTTTGGATACCCAACCCACATTCTGACCGTGAATCCACGGCAACACAAAAGACACGTAAGAGAACGACAGAATTGGATGGGACCTAGTCCAACCCCTCTGCACAAGCACAACAACCTATGCCATTCAGGATAATTGGCTGTCCAGTCTCTTCCTGAATAACTTCCCCCTCCGCCCGCCCCTGAGAACAGAGCTGGAGACGGTATCCTGCGATCCCAAATAAGGAATGATAGATTGGTAGGGAAGTGGGGAATTTTCCTGCAGACTTTTTTTTGGGGGGGGGATTTTTCCAGGGTCTCTGGTCCACGGGATTTAAAATGATGAGTTTGGTGGTCCCTGAGGTCCAAAAGGTTGGCGACTCCTGCTCTAGGCAATAAATAAACCACAACATAATGTGAATATTTTAGAAATTCAAGAACCATCTGGTCTGGAAGGCAGACTTTCAAGAGTCCTTCAAGGAATCCCAAGTGAAGTTGCTGATCTTTTGATAAAGCATCCAAGGTGTCCGTGAAACTGGCCATGGATGAAAGAATCGCCCACCTGCCTAAGGTAAAGGGATCAAACATCAGTAGCTGTAACAAGTGCTCCAATACTATGACTACGGCAAAGAGGGATTGCTTTAAAGGACAACGCGAACTCAACTGCCCCACTGGAGGGGTGCCCCAGTGCAGTGGGGAGCACATTGTACAGGCTTAGAGGCACCTCACACCCCACAGCTTTGTTCTGGTTCAAGGAGTTTTTGGTTCAAGGATAAGGCAGTTCAGGTTTTTATACCTGAGAAAAGGACTCTGAGTTGGCTCTCTCTTTCAGCACCATCTGAATATTTTCAACAAGTTGAGACAACTTGCCAAAGCACAAGACAACCAAGAGGATCATTTTCTTTGACTTCTATCTTTGCTTCACCCTCAGTGTGAAGGCAGGTCCACCCTCAAGCGGGCTTGAAACCACCTGAACCCTAACGAAATTGGAAGGGGCCTTGGAGGTCTTCTAGTCCAGCCCCCTGCTCAAGCAGGAGAAACTACACCACTTCAGACAAACGGCTGTCCAATCTCTTCTTAAAAACCTCCAGTGTTGGAGCAGCCACAACTTCTAGAGGTAAGTTGTTCCACGGATTCATTGTTCTGACTATCAAGAAATTCCTCCTTAGTTCTAGGTTGCTTCTCTCCCTGATTAGTTTCCACCCATTGCTTCTCGTCCTGCCTTCAGGTGTTTTGGAGAATAGCTTGACTTCTTCTTCTTTGTGGCAGCCCCTGAGATATTGGAAAACTGCTATCATGTCACCCCTTGGTCCTTCTTTTCATCAAACTAGACATACCCAATTCCAGCAATCGTTCTTCATATATTTTAGCCTTCACCCCCCTGCAATCATCTTTGTTGCTCTTCTGTGGACTCTTTCCAGAGTCTCAATCTCTTTTTTTACATTGTGATGACCTAAACGAGATGCGGTATTCCAAGTGGGGTCTTACCAAGGATTTATAAAGCGACAGAATCACTTCCCGGGATCTAGATCCTTGATTCTCGACTTCCGTCTCTGCTTCCTCCCTCAATGTGAAGGCACAACCCCATTCAAGTGGGGTGGAAACCAACGGATGGTTTCGACTCAGCCGTCCCCACCAAGCCTCCCTGAAAAGCTTCTGCTATCCAAAGACCTCCAAGGCGAAAGGATAAGACGGCAGAATTGGGATGCCCAGGAGAGAGAGCTCTTCTTTAATTTATTTCTCAAAACGCCCCGTGTCTTTTTCCTCCTCTTCAAATTCCGTTCAAAGTGAGTTGAACTCTGAAGTTAAATGGCTCCCAGTGGGCGGCATTCCTTCAGCTGCCAAGAGTTGGGAAAGAGAGAGAGACAGAGAGAGAGAGAGACAGAGGTCTCCAGCAGCAGATGGCCGTTAAGCAGGGCACATGCTCTCCTTAGAGACTTCGCATACGGACCTCCGAGCTGTGCAGGAGGAGAAAGACTAGCGAGAAAGATATAGAGGAAATGGAAACGAGACGTGATCAAAGTGAACGTGTTTTTTTTTTTTAAACTGGGCAGGTTTTGCTGATATTTTTAAAATCTGACAACACGAACGGCAGGAACTTCACCGGTTAGGTGCAGGGGTGGGCTTCACAAATTTTAGCAACATGTTCTCTGCCCAATTGCTGGGTGGGCGTGGCCTAGTCAGCCTCCTGCACCATGGTGGGTGGGGGGATTTGCCCTCCCCGGGCTCTGGAGACAGGCCCATTTCCGGCCTTCCCAAACTTCTGGGAGGCCCGTTTTTCAGCCTCCCTGGGTCTCCAATGCATGCCCTGCACTTATCTGCCATCCAAAATGGGCTGCGTGGGAGGAATGCGATTTGAGGGTTCTCCTGAATCCCTGCGAACCCCTAGCAACCCACCCCTGGTTAGATGGCTCTTAGGAAAGTCCTCCCACAAGTTAGCAAAAAGTTAGCAGCTCCCTAACTTTTTGACGAGCTCCTTTTTGCAGCAGTCTTTGTGTGAGTTTTTAATCTTCCCTCTAAAAAATATTTCATTCAGTTATACCTGGAAAGCTCAAGTGGTTGAGGATATGCCTGGTTTGGGGTATCTTTAGTGCAGATGTTCAGTGCAGCTATCAGCCTCAATCACCCATAAAGTCCTGACCTCGTAAGGGTTTCTTTTTATCTCTTTACTTCCAATCACCCATCCTTTTATTCCCTTCTTCCTTCCTTCTTTCCTTCCTCCAGCATCCATTACGGTGAGTGCCATTACGCAGCCATACCACAAAGCTTTTAGGGGACTGGAAGATTTAAGAAATCCAAAATCATCATCGTCATCATAAACTTATCATCCTCATCAAGAATGAAAAAAAATAAAATAAACCCCTTGTAGCATCCATCTTTCTATTTGTTATTTCTGGTCAGTTTTGAAAGGTGTAGCCAGAATGAATGACTAACACACCGTTAGATGTTTGTAATGGCCCAAATAATGGAGCCATAAAACGTGAAGTCCGATGAAAGAGAAATCCTAATGCCAGGTAAGAAGAGAAGAAAAGGAGACCAGAAAGGACGCAGCCAGAGGAAAAATGGGATTGTAGAAAAGATGCTGGTTCTAAATCAATGCAGGGTTGGCCCAGGGAGGGGTTGCATCACAGGTAGATATTCAGCAGGTTCTGACCAGTTCTGGAGAACCGGTAGCAGAAATTTTGAGTAGTTCGGAGAACTGGCAAATAACCCCCTCTGACCGGTCCTGCCAATCCCATCTATTCTTCGCCTCCCATTGAGCTGATCGGCTGGGTCTTCTTTGGTTGCCCTGCCCAGGAGAATGGAGCTGGAAAGCAGGTTAGTGGGGTGGGGAGGGAATGGGATTTTGCAGTAATTTTCTCCTGCCATATCCACCAAGCCACACTCACCAAGCCACATAACGCCCACCAAGCCATGCCCACAGAACTGGTAATAAACATTTTTGGATCCTACCACTGGGTTGCGTCAGATCTCCCAGTATTCTTCCCCAACATAGTATCTTTGGTTGGATTCCAAGTCCCACAAAAGGAAGGAAGGAGGGAAGGAAGGAAGGAAGGAAGGAAGGAAGGAAGGAAGGAAGGAAGGAAGGAAGGAAGAAAAAGAAGAAAGGAAAGAAAGGAAAAGAAAAAAAGGAAAAGAAGGAAGGAGAGATAGAAAGGGAGAGAAGGAAGGAGGGTGGGATGGAGGAAAGAAAGAAAGAAAGAAAGAAAGAAAGAAAGAAAGAAAGAAAGAAAGAAAGAAAGAAAGAAAGAAAGAAAGCGAAGGAAGGACGAAGGAAAGGGAGATAGAGAGAAAGGAGAGAAGGAAGGAGGGTGAGATGGAGGAAGAAAGAAAGAAAGAAAGAAAGAAAGAAAGAAAGAAAGAAAGAAAGAAAGAAAGAAAGAAAGAAAGGAAGGAAGGAAAGAAAGAAAAGGAAGGAAGGAAGGAAAG